>NC_092816.1:92258199-92558199 GCF_023375885.2 Dermacentor andersoni | reverse complement strand
GCGCAATATTGCTCTCGTGACAGATCGCCAATTGAAAACGGCCAACCGGATTCTCCAGGCTTACCGAGACGAAGGACGCATAAACGATGCGCCGCACCGCAGACGACCCCGATCAACAATGAAGGACCAAAACCTTTGCATCGTGGCTGCCGTCAGCGACAAGCCATTTCAAAGGGCAAAGGACTTTCGAGGTGCTCTTGGCTTGGACAACTTGAGCGACATTACGGTACGACGAAGGTTTAGAGAAGCAGTACTGCGAAGTCGCATCACCGCACGGAAACCTCTTCTCACCGCAGCGAACAAAGCAGCTCACCTGAGGTTCGCTACTGAATACCGCAGCTGGAGCGAGGGCGAGTGGAAGTATGTAGTTTTCTCTGATGAGTCCACGTTCTGGAGCCGCTGGGACCAACGAAAGAGAGTGTAGCGGACCGCAAACACACGCTTTAGTCCGCAGAATATCCAGGAGGTGGCCGGCAGCAGGCGCGTGTCTGTGAACGTCTGAGGGGTGATTTCCCACGAAGGCCTAGGCCCACTGGTGAGAATTGATGCGAGGTTCACCAGTGCTGCGTATTGCACTCTGCTCGAGCACCAGATGATCCCCTATGTGTTTAACGGGCCGCACCCGGATGGTTGTTAATTTTTTCATCAGGACTTGTCTCCCGTTCACACATCGAAGGACGTGGCGCGCCTTTTGGAAGAGCGAGGGGTAATGCAACTTCAAGGGTGCACGAAGGGTGCCCACATGAACATTATAGAGCACGTTTGGGGCCGTATGAAAGCGAACCTTTCGAAGAGGTCACTAGAATTGGCGAACTCCGACCAACTATGGGAAGCAATAGAACATGAGTGGAAGCACCTTCAGCGTGATACCGCAATCATCGAGGCTCTCTACGCGTCTCTGCCCCAAAGAATGGAGGCCGTCGTTCAAGTCGACTGTGGCATGACGCGTTATTAGGCCAGCAACGAACAAAACAAAAGACGAGCATAAACTGCGATGACGCTATTGCTTTATTTCATTCGCTTCAATATCTTTTTAATATTCGGCAAGCGCCAATAAACTTATACTGAACTCACCCTTAAAGACCATTTTTCCCGATTTACAAGATTTGCCACAAATCAATATCGAAGTCAGGAACAGTGCTACCTTTTGTAACGATTCGACGCAAAAAGTTACCAGTGACGCAATATCGAACAGTGTTATCACTGTCTGCTGGTTCCGCACTTTGAAGACACACGGGAGGAATGCGAACAGTTGTTAGAACAGCGTCCCCCTTTCTACTTTGTTTCCGACGGCGGCCGCTGCGTATCACCCATATAGCTGGGTCTGAGGGTGTTTTCTACGCGTTCCTGTGTTCCCTTTCATATTGCTCATAACAATACCTTACACTCCCCTCTACCCATTTTGCTGGCCGGTGCCGTCATGCAGCTGCTCTGCTCGCCGGAAAAAAAAATTTATTACTTCCCGTACACATTGGGTACAACAAACGGCAACTCGTACACTGGCAGTTGCATCGGTCCTATTCAGCGTGCGTCCTCACGGAAGGTTCATGTTTACCCCCCCACAAAGATCGCGAGCTTAATCTCGCAATTGATATGTTCACAAAACACTACGCCCGCAAGCTATGCGGAAATGCAGGCGCCAAACCAAGCTTATGCATAGTTTGAGACGTGTACGCAACGACGTCTCGAGTGAAGAATAGCGATGGGCACTCACGGCAGGCCCGTGCGCAACGAAGCCCGACACATATCATGCTACATTTAAGGACTCGATAATTCTTGTATCACATTGGCATATACTCGTTCTGAAGGACCGGCGCAGATTGAGCCCACACCCAGTGGCAAACAGCAAAAAAAAATACATAAATGGAAGAATACGTTTATATAATGCGCTATTCTATTAAGAGATCGATGTTCGTTAGATACACCTATGAGTCTAGATAATATGTAGAGGTCTTATGGTGGAACTTGTTTTCTGCTGCCCTGAAAAGTGGTGCGCTTAATGGCACTAACATGTCAGTCGTGTGCATATGTTATGTAAGCCCGTTCACTGATGCTTGTAGTCTACGCACAATTGCCATGCACCGTCACCGCCCTTATCTCTGGTGGCCTAGCGGTAACAGTATATACGTGTATTGTTACGGGTTACATCTGTTTGCGAGACCAAGGAAGCGAAGAAGGCCGAAGTGAAAGAAGCAGCTGAAGCTAGGGATTGAAGCTGCAGTTGAAAACCTTCTTCGATCACTGTGCCATGTCGTTCTATCATTGGTGGCAGCGATGGCATTCGAAACCTTGCCTCCCAAGAGACTGGTATATATATATATATATATATATATATATATATATATATGTGGCAAACAAGGACAGCTTCAGTGTAGAAATAGGTAGCAGTTTAGTGTCTCGAATCTGCAGAGCGGATTAGAGGCCACGCTCGCTGAATCTGGTGACTCGATGATAATTCGTAACACTTGAAATTCTTGGCGTTTCGAGAGTAGGTGTGGGCGCCCGTTGCTGCGGCGAACGTTGGCGCCGTCGTAACCGAGCGAACGAGCACAGTGAAAGATGAAAGAGCGAACATGGAGCGGGAGACCAATGAGAGCAGCCCGTTCAGTGACGTGCTCGCGGCAGTCTGGTGTCATGCGGACTCGCCCGAACGCTCCATGCGTAAGCGTATCTTGTCTCAGCCGGACCGCTTATTTCGTACCATCGTCTGCTCGCGTCAGCTGTCTCTCAGGCTTGTATGGTTTGCTTGGTTTGGTCTCGTTCGTGCTTGTTTCGAATGTAATCGTTTGGGATTGTTTTGTAATCTGATTCTACACGTGACAAGAATTGTGCGGTACTTTCCAGAAGCCGCGCGGAAGCAGCGATTATACTTTAACCTTCGACGAGCCACGTATAGGAGCCGACGCGCTTGACCTGCAGATGAGATTTTCTACGATCACCGACTCTGGTACATGTCTATGCGATGCCACAGCCATTTCTGTGCGATGCCACATGACGTAATCCTCGTCCACAACAGGTTTGTTCGTTCTTGCCTTCGAAATACATGCACCGACACCCATGCTATTGAGCTATATTGCGCAGCACCACTGTAGCACAAAAATTCAAAGATTAGTGCGCTTCACTGTCAAATGCACTTACTTTCGAGGCATGGGTTTTAATTCCAGTGAAGGTGGTTCTGATGAAGGATGCTTCAGTTTTCTTCATGCTGTGGCAATGCTGAAGCTGGAGATGGTGCGGTGGCTCGATGACGAAAAAAATCATCGTTGTGCGCCACTGCCGACGACTACGATCGTCATAAGTATAGCAGAATGGACGGAAAGACGGACAGGACCAGAGGACAAGGCAAACGAAGTTTCTAGACCTTTACTGCTCTCACATTAAAACAAATTCTATCGCGCTTCCACAACTTTAAGCAAACAAGAAAATAACGATAGGTAATGTGATCAATAAATGGACCAACAACAAATGTCTCGCTTTAAATGGCCGGGTTATTCCACTGTCACAGGTGTTCTGTAGTCGGGAATTAGGATCGTCGAAATTAACTGCGAATTCCTTTCCTTTCTTTTTGATTAAATCCAGGGTTTTATGTGCCAAAATCAACATCTCATTATACGGCACGCAATAGTTAGGGACCACGGACTGATTTCGGTCACTAGGACTGCGGTTTCTGTAGTGTGCACCTGACGCTCAATACACGAGCGTTTCTGTTTCCGCCCCAGTGAAAATACGCTCACGGCAGCCTGCAACGTGACAGCCACTGAGTTACAGGGGGCTGTAGGCGCTGTATGACTGGAAGCTGAAAGACACAATGGTTTTGTGGACGAGCATCTTCTTTTTTCCGCAAATCACTACGTGCAGAGGCAACAAAACAAGCATTTACGCAGAAAATATATTTTACAGACAGGCAGCTGCACACAACGCTTGAATGGTGCCTCCTTCAGCGGCTCAATGCAGTTCAGAATGAAGCGGCAAAATATTGAAGCCCTCAGCAATTGATCAAGCTTCTATCGAAAGCTCCACAGAAGAAGAAAAAAAATTTGCGAGAAAACTACGCTGTGAGACGGACTGTCCCAGGATATTTACCTAAATAAAAGAATCCCACCTAAAAATTATGCTAGCGGGGTTGGTTGGTAGGATGACATACTACTGCAAGCGGCGCGAGAAAAAGGAACAAAGATAGAGAAGTCAGTTGTAAGCCATTGGCCGTCGTGTGTGTTATTTTCCAATAGTAATATTACAACTCGTAACTCCTCGTAACTACGGGCCTATCTCAAAAGGATGAGATCTAGTGAGCACTGGCTACCTGCGCACCGGAGCGCGAAAAAATTTTTCTTTATCATATATCAAAAATATATCAATTCATTCGTTCCCAGAACATCATTCTGCAAAGCAAGAAGCAAACCGGGGAAAAAAAATTCATCCGATATGCTGGTGGAAGGCAAGCACTAATTTTAAGATAAAACCGAAAAAAATACATATATTGAAACAGAATCAAAAAATGTTCCAATGCGGAAAATATACATTGAACAAGATATATCCAGCATGTACTTCAGTATCGGAGCCCACAAGAGATATTAGGTGATTAAGTACTGATTGTGCTTTAAGTAGTTCTCGACTTGAAATACACTGTAAAAATGTTTACACGCTTAAGGGCGTTTTTTATCGCACTGGTAACACCCTTACCGTTATGGCCTTACAAAAATTTACAGAGGACGACAAGGGAGCTCTAAATATACGTGCGAAGACAACAGACGTAGTGGAGAACTATGTAATTATTCTGACAGCCTTGGGCGCACAGAAATATGCGAGAGGAAAGTTTCATATCTCTGCTTGTGAAATTTTCTTGTCGGATATTTCTGTGCACCCAAGGCTGTCAGATTGATTACACAGTTTTCAACTACGTTTTTTGTCATCGCACGTCTTGTTAGAGCTCCGTTGTCGGCCTTTCAATTTCTCTAAGGGCCCAACGGTAAGGGTGTTACCAGTGTGACAAGAAAATACCATTAAGGGCGCAAACATTTCTAGAGTGCAGTTTTATAAGGAGAAGTTTTCTAAGCAGTTTCATAAGTTTCTAATCAACGGTGTGTTGGTTTCCCACCTTGAAATCTTTTTATGCTTATCGATCCAGGTAATTAACGACAGTGTTACAACCTAGAATTCTTTACTTACGGAACATGTCCTACAGACTTATTCTTTAATAGGGTGTGGAAAACAGAGACCAGCTCCTAGTCCGGAATTCGTTCATACCGGAGACCAAAATATTTGAGAATGTATCTGGAAACCTGCCAACTGCAGAACGCGTTCTCTGCATTCACTGAAAACATAATTTAATTGTCACCGCACTTTCTAACTAAAGAGGGAAGATTTGATTCTCTTCTGCATTCAGCAGGTAAGACAAATAACTAGTAAGAAAAATAGTTACGTAGAACAAAGAAAACTGGCCCAGCGTTCAGAACGCACTCCATGAGCTTGTTCTAGAAAACGCTTGAACGTGTCATGGTTAAAATCTTACAGCTGTCAAAAAAAAATTGCAGAGATAAAAATAAGCCTCCCGAGGAAAAAAAACGTGTTTTCCCAGTGATCTGAACAAGACAAGACAACAAAAGAAAATATCGACATACAGAAAAGATAAAAAATTCGTAGCGCAAACATTCTTAATCGCTTGCGAAATAACAGCAACGGCATGTAAAACGAAAAAAATATATGTAAAAATAAAACTGGGAAAACAAGCTGACCCACTAAAGGAAACCCCCGCGAACTAAAAACTAATGACAACATGAAAACCATGAACATTTCTTCGCCCCCGCCCAATCTTGCCTTTCTGTCTCAGAGAAGAAACTAACGGCAGTGGGTATAGAACGCTCTAACGGGCAATACTGTTGGCCGAAAATCTTTAATGGAGAGCCTATATCAGCGACAAATTAACTACTGGTTTCTTTAGATTTATTCATTATACCTTGCGACACTCATTTCTTAGAAGTTTTGAAGGACTGGTATGCGGGGTAGCCGTTTTAATTACTCCATCTTAGCTAGCAAAGCAATAGAAGAAACGAGAATGTTCAAAAGGCTGGAGTAGTGCAAGCAAGATAATGTCTTACGTACCTAATTAGGAAGCGTCTGCAGCGGAGCTCTTCAAGCAGAGGACCTTCACCGTGTTTTCACTCTGTGCGGTGCGGCGCTGCCAGTTAGGCTGACAGCGATATTGAATTACTCGTGCTTAACTACCTCTGGTTAACCTCTTTGCCTTTCTATGCATCCTTCTCTCTCTCTCTGTCTCTCTGTCTCTCTCTCTCTCTCTCGTGCTTAAATACTAGGGGTGCGCGAACAATAAATGCTTTCAATTGACTAACCGAATTTTGACCTATTAGATTCAATGTTCAAATTGAATACAACTACTTTCTGAATAGTCGTGTGCATGTGTGTGTGTGTTTCCAGTGCACTAAACTATGCAGACGTGAAAACGAACCAAGCTACATATTCACCAAAACCGAACGACATAGTTTGCTTCAGTGTAGGTATTCCCCCCCCCCCCCCCCCCAAATGAAGAAGAACGGAAAAACTGTACTTCCAGAGCAATAAAACAGCACATTTCTTTCTTGCTGGTGCATAGACCTTATGCGAACAAATTTCTTGCTTTCCTTGGAAAGACGGTCTGCAAGTTGTAACAGAGAATGTTTGCGATGAAAAAAATTTTTCCCTAGTTGAAACAACAGCAAAACGGTGACCCGCTACCAAACGATGTGGTTCCAAACGAAGCACTCACTGCTGACGCATTTCTTATGCACAGGCTGAGCCTGTCTCTGTAGGCAACAATTTCAACGCCACTGGAAGAGAAAAGATTGATGATAGTATGGACACCGCGAACGGCATGCGGAGGAAAGAGTTCGCCTTAATGCTACTACCACTGCTGTGAATACACGTAAGCCTTCTGTGTCGCTCTCTTCGATTTTTGGCTGTGAAAGGAAACAGCCAATAGTGGATTGTTTGATGCCTTGTGCCTGTCCACGCGAGAGCTATGGATGTAGAAGTGGAGTTGTCGCTAGAGACAGGATGCGGCTGTGCTCCACTGTTCACTGCGAAATATTCAAACCACCAGATTTCGCCTAAATCCCCCTGGTATAGAGAACCATGTCGCTCTACGTAGGGCCCGAGAGATGGCGGTCTCCGGTCTCTGAGGCGAGCTTGCGGCTCGCCTCAGCTGAAACGCCAGCGTGTCCTTTAACTATTAAGAGTGGGGTATATCTTAATGTGAACGTAATTAGGCTGTTATTGACGGCAATTGCTTCAGTAGCTTCCTTAGGAAGGTGAGCGAATATAATGGAAATAAATGACGCTGCCAAAGACCCTTCAAAATCAACTTGACTTTTATTCGTCTTGAACAATTCAGCCAATATAAATGACCAAACAAAACATGTTTCAATGATGACAAGGACTATGGCCAGCACACAGTCGTAATGTGTAGCAACCTATGCGAATCCGTCTCATAGAATCATTTGCAATTCCGTACCACACCATGTCATACACAACAGTTATCAGACAACATTGCGCCACATTACTATTTAGAGAACATTCCACTTACTAATTTTGCTGCCCGTCGGACACTCAGAGCCTTTGTTACGGAGAGCAAACGAACATAGCGCGACGTTCATTCGCGGTGCGTTCCGCAATTATCGTCACGACGAGGACACGCGTTGAATGCTGCAACGAGAACTTGGGCGATAACAAAAAACGTGCACTCACACCTTTCGCCAACGAATGCAGTGCACTCGGTCACGCAAGATTTGAAAATGAAGCGCACGTCACAGTTATAAGAAACGCAAGGAAATAATAGCAATAAAAAAAAGAACTCGGACGAAACAGCCACGTTCAAGTGAACGTCACCATGACCCCATTCCTCGCAACGTAATAGCTGTCTTGCACAGCCTTGCCAAGTCGTGCGCCTGAATCGCTGGTTGGTAGGGGTTGCCAAGAAAGAACTAATAAATTGTGAACTAGAAAACAAAAATAAGATTTGTTCTTGTAGTGCGGGAAAAATATCTGCAACGGAAAATTTACTCGTATGCCAGTATTCTGATTAAAAATTGTAGAACAATTCCTTTTTCACGTAGGTATTCTAGTTTCACTGTTCGTTTCCCCCCCCCCCCCCCCCCCTTCAGCTAGTCGCGCTTCAATCGTGCGCCGCTAACTGATATCTCTGGCTATAGGTTCTGGCACGGTTTTCGTTCCAAGCTTGGCGACCTATTTAGATGGACCTTGGGGGTGGATGCCTAGGCTGCCGGTAACTCAGCGCAGGGACAGGATGTTAGCCTCCGCTCCACCTCCACTTTCAGCCTCGTGCATTCTGTCTAGCCTCCTCCTCCAGCTTCCTCCTCGCACAGCATTCTTACATCTACCGCTGTGCCCCGAGTTCGCTTTCATGTGTCGCTGTGCTCGTTCGCTCGAGACACCGCGACGGTCAATGCAGGAACTAGAACCTAAGAGCTGCGCTCTAACACAGGACACCCGTTTACATAACGGCAGCAGATATTTGAATGGCACCATATCAACGAAATAAAATTGTTCCGCGATCACCTGGCCTAGGAGGCTAACCTTCGCGGCTATTTAACGAACCACTAGTGCGCTTCTTTAGCGGAGCTTCGTCTGGGACCTAACTGGCATACACCAAATGTAAATGTGCTTGGTGTAGATAAAGTAAAAATTTTGTTACAAGTCAGAACTTATAGAAACCTTGTGCAAAGAAACGAGCACTGGTGGCAGGATGAAAAAAAAAAGTATCACTTATTTAAAATTCGTCACAAAGGAAACCGTTGTTTTTGCCTGAGAGACAGAAAATCAGATGTTATTTTAGGAACTGGTTCTGCCCCAAAAAACCAGGGCCCGTATCCACAAAAAATTCTTACGCTAAAACCGTTCTTAATAGCCAATAGTTATGAAGGATATATGAAGAACAGCATTTAAGAACAAAAAGTTTTGTGAATTCGGCCGGAGACGCGTAATTCACAACCTTTTTTTGTTCGTAAGAGCACTATTCCAATGTGATCCTTGACAGCAGCCGTCCCATTGCAATTTACATGGAATGCAAAACTGCTGGTGTACTTTGGCTTTTGATGCATGTTAAAGAATTTCATATGGCCAATTTAATCCTCGATCTACGCCATCATCATTACTAAGGTGTCGTTGTAGCATATTACCACTATCAATGAATAGATTACTTCATGATTACATAATAAGTAAATAAGAAATTATTAATCAGTCATACATATGTTTCCTCCAAAGTAGACGGGTTACTCACAACCTTCGTCACTTATCTCGAGTAGCAGTATGACACGGTTCCCGTGGTGTTCATGACGCTGGTAAACTCAAGATTTCACTTCGTTCCCATGGTGAGTTGGAACATATCGCATACCACAGGAACTCCGTTAAACAGCCTACAGTGAGCGTGGTGGTTGCAAAAAGCATAGGTGGTAAAATATTGACAAAAGTAGTACAAGATCCGTTTATCCTAATTTTGAGTTAATCAAAAGAACGTTTCACCTATCTATTGCTTATAAGGATAGGAGGTCAGGCCAGGAGGTCCAAACAAATGCATTCAATAAGAGGCATCTGTTTCCATATCGGCCTCAAGTGCGCAGCAAAATGTTGGCGAAGACTGTAGGACTTCATTACTAAACGACCCTAAACAGATGGTACCACGAGACAAGTGAACTGGACGAGCCCGGACTTGATGTTGACGGTTATTCCAGAACATTATGGCATGGAGGATGCCGATAATAGCAAGTTGGTGCCGGGAAAGGTTGAAAATTGCGAACAATTATGTTGCGTATATTGAGGTCTCCGCATTGAAAAAAGCTTGAATGCGGCCCGGAACATTTTCCGAAAATAAATAGCAAGGACACATCTAATGTGAACATGTTAGCCAAATATTACTGCACTGCACGCAGCAGGGAATTTACAATACATTGTCAAACCGACAAAAAAATCAATTCCAATCGATTCCGCAATGTCGCCAGGCAGCGCCCTCCCAAGCAATTAGACTCGCCTACGGTTGTGGTTTATTTCATCATCGCTAGAAAATTCTCAGTAGCGCATAATTGCAAATTTTCAGTTAAATAAATGAAACAGATATGTCTGCGATCCTAAAAAGAGAAAAATACTATCATTTTTGCACTGCTGGCCTACACATGGTAATTGCTCGTTGTTGCTCTGCTGGGCGTGGCTTCCGAGATAGCATCGGCGTGCTGTGTAGCGCGGTCTACCGCGGTCGCCACGGCGTACCGTGACGAACCCTTATGCTATGTTCAGACTACGTTCGTAAGGTGCCGATTTTTCGTAACATGCGTAAGCGGAAGCGCAACAAGCGTATGCGTCTAGTTCAGAATGTGAACGTAAAGGTACCAACGTGCGCGATTCACGCGAAAATCGTGGGTGAGAGTGTTAAAGGGTCGGCAACATTTGCGACTGCGATATTACGACCGTTGCGACACAGCCAATCACCGATAAGCTTTCGGTTTTCAACAACCGGCGACGACACTTCCGTCCTCCCGTCTGCAGACAGCTCCGGACGCGGGAAGTGCCATTCCGCCATTCCGTGCGCACGATTAGGTTGGCTTTGTTCGTGTAAATTTGTGCAGTGCGCCTTGCGAGACTGTTTTCAATTCATGTGGTTTATCCGTCGAGGAAATCGATGGCCGCAGATGCGTGCTCCGAGCTTCGATGAGTGGTCTCATTAGGTTTTCAAGGAAGCAGAACTGCTGGGGCGACATGCGCATGAAGTTATGAAACATCGCAGCGTCACCAACTCGGAGCTTGGCGAAAAGGTTGTGAAAATCGCCATCCACGGCCCTGTCGAGAAGTACTTGCCGCAGCTAAACCCTTCTGCGTCGCCTTCGTCGTCTTTGGGCGATTGAATACATGACTATTTGTTTTGAGCGTCAATTTCTTCGATCTCGGCCAGCGCTCGCATGTTGACAGGAGCCATATTGGACCGCTGGTGACCTCGATTCTGCAGCTCCAAATTTGATTGGCCTGTTGTAAAAGCCGTAATTTACGCAGCAGTAAATGTGAACAAAGGTGCCGGCTTAACTGCCGTAACGTTTTCTACAGCCGTTGCGTTAGATAAGCCGAAAGATCTGTTACGCGCGTTACGACCGTAGTGTGAACATAGCTTTGCTCTGCCGCGACGTTTAAGTTCTTGGAGGGGGCTTAGCCAGTTGGCTATTAATGCGCAAGCTTTTTTTGGTGAGTACCCTAGCAAGATCTGCTTGTCACTCAAAAGTGTAATGAATTGTATCTGCCGAAAAGTGTGTGATTTGCGAAGTTAATACATTTAATCGTTACTATAGTGCAAATGTAGATGATTGGTTGCTTTATATGTGTTCAGAAACAATTCAAAGAAGAAAGAAATGATCAATGAGTATGCCCATACGATCAGGTTAATGCCTACCCATAGGGATACATAGGGTACCGCAGAAAATACATGGGGAAGGCTTCAGCAGGGGTGGGCCAACTTAAAATTTGGGGATGGACCAATTTGAAATATGAGGGTAGGCTCGTTTGAAGTTTGAGCGACGGCCAACTAAAATTTTGGTGGTGGGCAAACCTGAAGTTTGGGGGTGGGCCATTTTGAAGTTTAGGCATCGGACAGCTTAAATTTAGGGGTGGGCTAATTTAAATTTGGGGGTGGGCTAACTTAAATTTGGCGGTGGGCTAACTTAAATTTGGCGGTGGGCCAACTTGAAATATGGAGGTGGGCCAACTTGAAATTTACGGGTGGCAAAATTGAAATTTGGGGCTCGACCAACTTGGCATTTCGGGGAGGGCCAACTGAAACTTGGGGTTGGGTGAACTCGAAACTTACGAGCGGTTGAACTTGAAATCTTGGAGTGGGCCAACTTCAATTCTGTGGGTGGACCAACTGACATTTGGTGTTGTGCTTACGCATACTTCGACAAGTGCAGTCAAGTTTCGCCATAATTTTTACGCTGGGTACCCTTAGGCGCCCTTTGAAAGCTAAAAAAGTGAGAAAGGCGTTTATCGGTGCGATACCACCGTATATATTTGAAGGGTCCAAAAAATATTTGCGGCATATTTGTGAGACAACGTCGTTTAATAGTTAGACCACGTTATGATTATATCGAAAAGTGTTTCAGGGCTCATTTAAAGCCGGTCATTGTGTCTGTCTTTAGCAAACACATGGCTTTGCACCCAATGCAAACATCGAAATGAGCGGACAGCGCCATCTTATAAAAATAAAGTAAAACGTAGCGTACGAGGCAAATAGTTTGTTGTTCCGTCGTGTGATGGAACTTTCTGGAGCAACAGTAGTGGGGTCGGGCCTCTTGCCACCTGTTCATAACCACTCGAATCCGCAGCGACTTCAATATGTAGATCGGTTGCGATGTACGGCTGGATAAGAGTCAGTTGATCCATCTATTCCCCCGGCGATTCAACGGTGTAATCAAAGTCTCCCGCAGAATCGGGGATTCCAATTATGTATAACTTCGTCTCTTCCCTCTGCTTTTCTCGATGGAGAGAGAGAAAACGACGATAGTTAACTGCTCTAGTTTGATCAGTTAGCTACCTTGTGTGGGCGGAGACGATAAAGCGAAAGGGTTAGAGAGAACAGGGGGTTCGGATTATACAGGTACAATGCACGAGACGCAACCTTTAAACTTTCTACAGCGGCTTTTAGTATCAGGTGCTTATCAGGCGTTTGCTTGCTTAACAAATTCTATTTAGATTTTACATTTTGTTTTGTTGACATAATTATTTTGCGGCACTATTCTTTCTAAGGTCCCTAATAATATCTGAGCAGAGATTTGGTAAAACCTTTACTTGGAATAATGCATGCACGGGTGCAGTTTGTTGCGCTTAACAATCTAAGAGAAACTGGGTTTTCGAGCAGCCGTTCCTCAGTTCCTTCTCAGGAACTGCACATGCTCTACCACAAAAAAGGAATGGATCCAACCGACTATCGGCTAAAAATTATTGGGGCGGTTCACAATTGGTGTTCTTGAGTGGCTGCCAACTTGCAGGAAAGAAGCAGCTGTAGGATCACGTCTCTTTTGGAGAGAAGGCGTTGCGAGTCATGCAAAAAAAAGAGCTATTGAAGGAGAATATAAAGAGAAACGATCAAAAAATGATGTTTCTTCAGAATTCAACCACCAAATGTTAATAATTCTACGATTATGTTGCCGCTCATGTTGTTTTCGTGGTTTTAACGCAGGATGGAGATCTCTGTAAGGTGCCTTGTGGATGTCTCGTGCTGAAGATGCCCTCTCGGTGAGCGCATATTTCACCCCTCATCTTTTAAGAGGTTCAATACATACAAGCATTTGTCTAGCAAACCAGATTTGTTTTTCAAGGGAATTTTCGACGTCTCAGTAATTTCTCTCGTCGTATTCGAGTGCTGATTGCCGTGTTATAGTTTGTTAACGAAGCTTTCCCTCAAGTTTAAATATTTTAAGGCAGTCTTCCTAGCCTCTAAAGCCGCTCGAGTTCGCTCTTCTCCTTGAGCGGCCATTTTTCCTAGAAAGTATGCCTTCGAACTACTCCGCCCTTAAACTGGCTCTCTCAACTACTACACGCAGAGAAAAAGCAACAGCGCGCGCATTAGATCCCATAGATGAGATGAATATTTACAATTAGTATTAGGGTTATAATTATATTCGAGTGCTGATTGCCGTGCTATCGTCTGCTAACGAAGCTTTCCCTCAAGTCTAAATATTTTAAGGCAGTTTGCCGTGTGCGTATCATGGCTACGCACGCTTATATCGCATTCCGTTTCTCTACCACGGGTGCGCTTTAAAACCACGGCGCTGCAGTTTTTTGCTTTTCTCTTCTTTCTTCTTCTCCGCCCTTAAACTGGCTCTCTTAACTGTACTACACGCAGAGACAAAGAAACAGCGCGCGCATTAGATCCCATAGATGAGATGAATATTTACAATTATTATTAGAGTTATAATTATATTCGAGGGCTGATTGCCGTGCTATCGTTTGCTAACGAAGCTTTCCCTCAAGTCTAAATATTTTAAGGCAGTTTGTCGTGTGCGTATCATGGCTACGCACGCTTATGTCGCATTCCGTTTCTCTACCACGGGTGCGCTTTAAAACCACGGCGCTGCAGTTTTTGCTTTTCTCTTCTTTCTTCTTCTCCGCCCTTAAACTGGCTCTCTTAACTGTACTACACGCAGAGACAAAGAAACAGCGCGCGCATGCGATCCCATAGATGAGATGAATATATATATATATATATATATATATATATATATATATATATATATATATATATATATATATATATATATATATATATATATAAAAACTATCAGTCATAGCTCTCGTAGTATAGCCCTCTGGGCCGTTTCCTTTTTTTTTTTCGAAAGTAGTCCTATTAGGGTTATTATAATTACACGAAGGTATTTCGCCCTCATCAGCAGCAGTCCTTGGTATAGTTATTCTGGCGGCTAGCTTCCCACGCTATGCGTGCCGCCATCGCACCTGGTTAAGCTTTTCCTAGACGCTAGAGTTATGCTTTGTCCACGCAACCTTGAGCGATCGGAAAGCGCGTTTCCCCCTCTTGGCCGGCGGAGAAGGGAGGCTTCGTTCCGGCCGCGAAGCTCTCCACATCTCTGTAAGGTGCCTTGTGGATGTCTCGTGCTGAAGATGCCCTCTCGGTGAGCGCATATTTCACCCCTCATCTTTTAAGAGGTTCAATACATACAAGCATTTGTCTAGCAAACCAGATTTTTTTCAAGGGAATTTTCCACGTCTCAGTAATTTCTCTCGTCGTATTCGAGTGCTGATTGCCGTGTTATAGTTTGTTAACGAAGCTTTCCCTCAAGTCTAAATATTTTAAGGCAGTCTTCCTAGCCTCTAAAGCCGCTCGAGTTCGCTCTTCTCCTTGAGCGGCCATTTTTCCTAGAAAGTATGCCTTCCAACTACTCCGCCGTTAAACTGGCTCTCTCAACTACTACACGCAGAGACAAAGCAACAGCGCGCGCATTAGATCCCATAGATAAGATGAATATTTACAATTAGTATTAGGGTTATAATTATATTCGAGTGCTGATTGCCGTGCTATCGTCTGCTAACGAAGCTTTCCCTCAAGTCTAAATATTTTAAGGCAGTTTGTCGTGTGCGTATCATGGCTACGCACGCTTATATCGCATTCCGTTTCTCTACCACGGGTGCGCTTTAAAACCACGGCGCTGCAGTTTTTTGCTTTTCTCTTCTTTCTTCTTCTCCGCCCTTAAACTGGCTCTCTTAACTGTACTACACGTAGAGACAAAGAAACAGCGCGCGCATTAGATCCCATAGATGAGATGAATATTTACAATTATTATTAGAGTTATAATTATATTCGAGGGCTGATTGCTGTGCTATCGTTTGCTAACGAAGCTTTCCCTCAAGTCTAAATATTTTAAGGCAGTTTGTCGTGTGCGTATCATGGCTACGCACGCTTATATCGCATTCCGTTTCTCTACCACGGGTGCGCTTTAAAACCACGGCGCTGCAGTTTTTGCTTTTCTCTTCTTTCTTCTTCTCCGCCCTTAAACTGGCTCTCTTAACTGTACTACACGCAGAGACAAAGAAACAGCGCGCGCATGCGATCCCATAGATGAGATGAATATATATATATATATATATATATATATATATATATATATAGAAAACTATCAGTCATAGCTCTCGTAGTATAGCCCTCTGGGCCGTTTCCTTTTTTTTTTTCGAAAGTAGTCCTATTAGGGTTATTATAATTACACGAAGGTATTTCGCCCTCATCAGCAGCAGTCCTTGGTATAGTTATTCTGGCGGCTAGCTTCCCACGCTATGCGTGCCGCCATCGCACCTGGTTAAGCTTTTCCTAGACGCTAGAGTTATGCTTTGTCCACGCAACCTTGAGCGATCGGAAAGCGCGTTTCCCCCTCTTGGCCGGCGGAGAAGGGAGGCTTCGTTCCGGCCGCGAAGCTCTCCACATCTCTGTAAGGTGCCTTGTGGATGTCTCGTGCTGAAGATGCCCTCTCGGTGAGCGCATATTTCACCCCTCATCTTTTAAGAGGTTCAATACATACAAGCATTTGTCTAGCAAACCAGATTTTTTTTCAAGGGAATTTTCCACGTCTCAGTAATTTCTCTCGTCGTATTCGAGTGCTGATTGCCGTGTTATAGTTTGTTAACGAAGCTTTCCCTCAAGTCTAAATATTTTAAGGCAGTCTTCCTAGCCTCTAAAGCCGCTCGAGTTCGCTCTTCTCCTTGAGCGGCCATTTTTCCTAGAAAGTATGCCTTCCAACCGCGGACAACATGAGTCTCTTTCCACGTAAGTGTGAGGCTCGGAGCAGGAGCTGCGGCGCTTGAAAGTAGCCTGGGACCTGACGAACCAACCGACTGAGCTATCTTTCCGGGCAACATCGAAGGGTCACGAGTTCAAATCACCTGTTATGTTCCTTCTTTTTTCCGCCCCTTTTTCTTTTTTTTTTTTCTTTCTTTTAATGTCTTTGCCTTTATTTTATCACTGTACAGGAACCCTCCTAAAAAAAAAAAAAAAAAAAAAGCAAGATATATATCTTCAAATATGTATGGCCTCACACTCACATGTGCAGGTCATAAATGCCAGGTTCTCTAGCCGAGTGCCATCCATGCGGTATAACCGAGCTCAGATTGGTCCACCTAGACTGACCAAGTAGGGCAAGGTTAAATGAGGCGTACAACTCCTGCGGGAGCCGCCGTGGTTGCTCAGTGGTTATGGTGTTAGACTGCTGAGCACGAGGTCGCGGGATCGGACCCCGACCACGACGGCCGCATTTCGATGGGAGCCAAATGCGAAAACAACCGTGTACTTAGAATTAGGTGCACGTTAAAGAACCCCAGGTGGTCGAAATTTTCGGAGTCCTCCACTACGGCGTGCATAATCAGAAAGTGGTTTTGTCACGTAAAACCCCATAAATTAATTTTTAATTTAACTCCTACGGGGACGGTAGAGTATCCGTCTCCAGTGCAAGAGGACCGTGATTCAAATCCCGGTGCCGCGCTATTCTCCACCGGAAAATACAAAAAAAAAAAACCGTGTGTTGAGAAAATTTCACAAACAGGCCTGGAGTGCGGCCTGATCCCGGTGACCAGAACCGGTAACGCACTCTCTCACCAGAGCAGGATTGGCCACCCTGGTGCAGTATTTGGCCACAACCTCCTATATGAATACAACAATCGAACCCCGGCCCTCAGTCCCCAGCAGCCGCGAAGCAACTGACCACGGCGGCGGTCAGATCTGTGACGCTGCAGAGGGTGCTAAGAATACCTGGCTCCGGACAGGCCGCCATTGGAATCTGAACCTGGCAACGTTTAACGTTAGAACGCTATCTAGTGAGGCGAGTCTAGCAGTGTTATTGGAGGAATTAGAGGGTAGTAAATGGGATATAATAGGGCTCAGTGAGGTTAAGAGGACATAAGAAGCATATACAGTGCTAAAAAGCGGGCATGTACTGTGTTACCGGGGCTTAGCGGAGAGACGAGAACTAGGAGTCGGATTCCTGATTAATAAGGAAATAGCTGGTAACATACAGGAATTATATAGCATTAACGAGAGGGTGGCATGTCTTGTTGTGAAACTTAATAAGAGGTACAAAATGAAGGTTGTACAGGTCTACGCTCCTACATCTAGTCATGATGACCAGGAAGTCGAAAGCTTTTATGAAGACGTAGAATCGGCGATGGGTAAAGTCAAAACGAAATACACTATACTGATGGGCGACTTCAATGCCAGGGTAGGCAAGAAGCAGGCTGGAGACAAGTCAGTGGGGGAATATGGCATAGGCTCTAGGAATAGCAGAGGAGAATTATTAGTAGAGTTTGCAGAACAGAATAATATGCGTATAATGAATACCTTTTTCCGCAAGCGGGTTAGCCGAAAGTGGACGTGGAGGAGCCCGAATGGTGAGACTAGAAATGAAATCGACTTCATACTCTGCGCGAACCCTGGCATCATTCAAGATGTAGACGTGCTCGGCAAGGTACGCTGCAGTGACCACAGGATGGTAAGAACTCGAATTAGCCTAGACTTGAGGAGGGAACGAAAGAAACTGGTACACAAGAAGCCAATCAATGAGTTAGCGGTAAGAGGGAAACTAGAGGAATTCCGGATCAAACTACAGAACAGGTATTCGGCTTTAACTCAGGAAGAGGACCTTAGTGTTGAAGCAATGAACGACAATCTCATGGGCATCATTAAGGAGTGCGCAATAGAAGTCGGTGGTAACGCCGTTAGACAGGAAACCAGTAAGCTATCGCAGGAGACGAAAGATCTGATCAAGAAACGCCAATGTATGAAAGCCTCTAATCCTACAGCTAGAATAGAACTGGCAGAACTTTCTAAGTTAATCAACAAGCGTAAGACAGCGGACATCAGGAACTATAATATGGATAGAATTGAACAGGCTCTCAGGAACGGAGGAAGCCTAAAAACAGTGAAGAAGAAACTAGAAATAGGCAAGAATCAGATGTGTGCGTTAAGAGACAAAGCCGGCAATATCGTTACTAATATGGACGAGATAGTTCAAGTGGCTGAGGAGTTCTATAGAGATTTATACAGTACCAGTGGCACCCACGACGATAGTGGAAGAGAGAATAGCCTAGAGGAATTCTAAATCCCACAGGTAACGCCGGAAGAAGTAAAGAAAGCCTTAGGAGCTATGCAAAGGGGGAAGGCAGCTGGGGAGGATCAGGTAACAGCAGATTTGTTGAAGGATGGTGGTCAGATTGTTCTAGAGAAACTGGCCACCCTGTATACGCAATGCCTCATAACCTCGAGCGTACCGGAATCTTGGAAGAACGCTAACATAATCCTAATCCATAAGAAAGGGGACGCCAAAGACTTGAAAAATTATAGACCGATCAGCTTACTGTCCGTTGCCTACAAAGTATTTACTAAGGTAATCGCAAATAGAATCAGGAACACCTTAGACTTCTGTCAACCAAAGGACCAGGCAGGATTCCGTAAAGGCTACTCAACAATAGACCATATTCACACTATCAATCAAGTGATAGAGAAATGTGCAGAATATAACCAACCCTTATATATAGCTTTCATTGATTACGAGAAAGCGTTTGATTCAGTCGAAACCTCAGCAGTCATGGAGGCATTACGGAATCAGGGTGTAGATGAGCCATATGTAAAAATACTGGAAGATATCTATAGCGGCTCCACAGCCACCGTAGTCCTCCACAAAGAAAGCAACAAAATCCCTATAAAGAAAGGCGTCAGACAGGGAGATACGATATCTCCAATGCTATTCACAGCATGTTTACAGGAGGTATTCAGAGGCCTGGAGTGGGAAGAATCGGGGATAAAAGTTGATGGAGAATACCTTAGCAACTTGCGATTCGCTGATGATATTGCCTTGCTTAGTAACTCAGGAGACCGATTGCAATGCATGCTCACTGACCTGGAGAGGCAAAGCAGAAGGGTGGGTCTGAAAATTAATCTGCAGAAAACTAAAGTACTGTTTTACAGTCTCGGAAGAGAACAGCAGTTTACGATAGGTAGCGAAACACTGAAGTGGTAAGGGAATACATCTACTTAGGGCAGGTAGTGACCACGGATCCGGATCATGAGACTGAAATAACCAGAAGAATAAGAATGGGTTGGGGTGCGTTTGGCAGGCATTCTCAAATCATGAACAGTAGGTTGCCACTATCCCTCAAAAGGAAAGTGTACAACAGCTGTGTGTTACCAGTACTCACATATGGGGCAGAAACCTGGAGGCTTACGAAAAGGGTTCTGCTGAAATTGAGAACGACGCAACGAGCTATGGAAAGAAGAATGATGGGTGTAACGTTAAGGGATAAGAAAAGAGCAGATTGGGTGAGGCAACAAACGCGGGTAAACGACATCTTAGTTGAAATCAAGAAAAAGAAATGGGCATGGGCCGGACATGTAATGAGGAGGGAAGATAACCGATGGTCACTGAGAGCTACGGAATGGATTCCAAGAGAAGGGAAGCGTAGCAGGGGGCGGCAGAAAGTTAGGTGGGCAGATGACATTAAGACGTTTGCAGGGACAACATGGCCACAATTAGTACATGACCGGGGTAGTTGGAGAAGTATGGGAGAGGCCTTTGCCCTGCAGTGGGCGTAACTAGGCTGATGATGATGATGATGATGGAGATCTCTATTGTATAGTGCTTCGGCACAGAACATTGTGGTTGTTATTGGTAGAAAAGTAAAAGCGTAAATGTACAGAACTCAAGAGACTTGCTGATACGAGGCATGATCGTAGGACTAGTTACGTGTGCTACAAGAAGTTTCAAGAAATTAAGAGGGTCAAGATGGAGCGTAAGAAAAGCCGCAACACAGTCATCACGTCATCAAAGAGCACGCGGCAAGGAAGGCCACACATCCTAGCGATAGCGCCACAGGAAACATGCGCTCCAGTTATTTGTCTATAGTCTTGTCGATAGCCCGTTTTCTTTTCTTCTTCTCTGTTTATTATTTTTGGCAAGATAACTATAAATGTCCACTTGGGCGTTCGGCATAAGTGTGCTGCTTGAACTAGATAGATTAAATCAAAATGAATGATTGACTGATAATCAAAACGTAACGAGCCATATCTCTAACTGTTTACTTAAGGCATATAGTGCAACATCAAAATTTAGGACTCTATGTTGCAAAGATAAATCCACTTGGGACAAATTTCGAAACTGGAAGCAGGGATAAAGTTGGCACCGCCGAAGTTTGTGTACAAATTCAATGTTATTATACATATATATATATATATATATATATATATATATATATATATATATATATATATATATATATATATATATATATATATATATATAGAGAGAGAGAGAGAGAGAGAGAGAGAGAGAGAGAGAGAGAGAGAGATGGCAGAATGGAGGCACTGCGGTAGACGAAACCTTAATATTTGTTATGTCGATAGTTTCTAGAGAGGCACTCTTTATTGTAGGCAGTTTCAAATTTCAGTTAAGAATGCTACCCGATCTGACATTCAATATCATGAACCACGGTGTAGGAAGTACACCACTGTTGTAAATCATGCAGTCAAAGTCTTTGGTGCTGCTCGGTCTTTCTTTAGGTAGCAGCATGCGACGTTCTTTCGCATGGGGCACTTTTCAGAGCACGACGATCAGGTCCCACAAGTGGGCATGTAGTGTGCTTTTTTTTTTCCATATTGCTGCGAAGTACTACAGTGACCGGTCACCATAATCAGAGTGATGGAGCGAACAATGCCTTGCGGCCTTTTTTTACGACGCAGAAGAAATGATCGCGTCACAAATAGGACGTTAAAACCTGTAAAATTTTATGTTCCCGATAAAGCTGTACAATTTTCTCATTGGAAATTTCGCCGTAAGATTATTACTTGCTTGGCTAGTAAATAACCTTCAGTATTAATGCAGGTAAAGAGGATACAAAAGAGTCAGAGTTTCGTCCGAAAGACGAAGCATCGATTGCGATAGCAAATTAGAAGGCAGCTGTAGGAATTAAGGCTAGTAGATTTACCAGCACTGTAAACTTTTAAACATAGGCATACTAACTAAAGTAACCAGCATGGTGTCAAAAGCGCACAAGCAAACATGAACACATCTCACTCGATGGCCCGCTGAAGCTCGCTGTCAGAACGCTAGAGTGAGAAAGTGCGGCAGCAGCATCGAGCAAATTGACCTTCGTGCTGCCTCTCACTTCAACGCGAGCTAAGCGTCGAAAGCCCAGCGCATGGGAAGCTACCAACACTCGGCGCACTTTGTCGACATCGCACATCGCTAAGAAGACGAGGCCCGCGTGACTGCGCGTTTTGTCCACATCGTAGATCTTTTTCAAGGTACGCCCGTCGCGCAGCCCCGCCGTACGCAGTAGCCGCCAAGAGTAGAATCCCCCCACCCCCCGGTCCGTGACTCCCCTCTCCTCAGTGCCTCGCGAACGCACAAAGACGGGGCGCTTTCTCCTCTCTTTACTCCTTCGTGCGTACGATATTGAGCGGCTTCTCGCGTGACCCTCTCAAGTTTCACTCGCACATAGAGCATACAGCTGGTGGCGACGACGTTACCGTGCTCGCAGTTTATACATGACATCACGGCGACAGCGACGGCAGAATCGCTATTGCAATTAAATAGTACGAGTTGCTCTATACAATATCCAAAAAACATGCCTTTGGTGGTGAACTTCTAGCTTCGTCTTATTGTTCAATCTTGGCTAAAGTTAGCTGAGACATGATGTAATAATCGTGGCTGCCAGACGCAACTTAGGAAAACATAGGCCTATCCCACGCACTGTGGGAACCTATAAAAGCGAAACTTTGTACACTGTTTACTTTGACTGGCGATAATTAACGGCGATGTTGGTGGCAAGTGTACAATTGCTTCAACAGTTTCTGCAATACGAGAGTGGTGGGCGGTTGTTAAACGTTACCAGGCGCGCACCACTGCTGTTTGTCTGCGTATTCCGCAGAACACACAGGCAGACGTGTTTTCTTGAGCCTTTGTTCTGCGTCATTCTTCATAATGACTAAGAGTTGAACAATAGCGCTGCCTCACATGGCACAGTGCTCTGTGACAGAAGTGTTAAACTTTAATTTATTCGTGGTACTGTGCGTAACTCAATTAATTATTATAAAAATTGTAGGTATACAGCGTATAGATAGATTCTTGGCCTGCACCACGTTTCACTGCGTAGCGAAGACGCTCCTGTTCCTCGCGAAACTGCTTTCGGGCTTGGGCGTCCTCCATGCTGAGTGCACACTTCGGAGCCACATTGCTGGCGCTTGTTTACGTGCGCCTTGTGCAAACGTGACCATCCCGCTACTGAGGCGCCAGCTCCAGGCGCTCTCTTCAGGCTATCGACGAACTTAACGTTCACACTATCACAGCCCAGCACACAGCCTCCACAGCCCAGCACGTGCACTTTTGTCGACTCGACATATAAGCACAGCAGTGGCATATACGCACCAACTACAAATCCCGGCCCGCGGCGGCGCCGTCCGGGACGCGCGGAGCAAACTTGGCCATAAAAACAATATAACGCGATCAGGAAAATCAAACACGCCGATGAAAAGTTATTTTATGATCAACACGTGTAGGCGAAAATTTGAGCTGATACGATTAACCCTCGACCGCAACCACAGCAAACTCCGCAAGCATTCCATCACATACATGTTGTCTATTCTTGGAGGTCGCAAAGCGGACAGAGCTACAAGATTTTTTCATTGCAGTGGAATTAGCGCTTCTCTTGCACATTTGTAAAGCTTTTTCTTCTTACGGAAATGTTCTCTGCCATGACCCAGCAAAAATCTGTATCGTGTATGTACGTTCCACCACCATAATCATCATCA
This sequence comes from Dermacentor andersoni, assembly GCF_023375885.2. Taxonomy (NCBI): domain Eukaryota; kingdom Metazoa; phylum Arthropoda; class Arachnida; order Ixodida; family Ixodidae; genus Dermacentor; species Dermacentor andersoni. The sequence continues at coordinate 92,534,855 of NC_092816.1, read as the reverse complement.
TCCGTAGCAGCAGCAGCAGCAACCTATCTTTATGTCCACTGCAGGACGAAGGCCTCTCCTTGCGATCACCAACCGCAGGGAGGGTCGTCGTGCCAGCAACATGAAAATTTCCTTGCAGTCGAGCAGAAGCTCATTTTTACAGCTGATGATTAGGGTGTAAACCAAATATTGCTAATCCGTTTTCAATTGATTGAATTACAGTTCGCTGCTATTTTCAAAATTTTCCCTATGGACTTTAGCAAAATACATATATTTGCTGATTAGACATTTACTATTAAGGAAACTTGTAAGAAATCCTCGTACCACTGTTGATGCTGAATCTCATGAGTTATACATTGGATTGCACATACCATTGACTCTAAACGCCGTGAGATTGTTGGCGGCCTGAGGTATCAAATTTTGTACAAGTGGTGTTTCACCTCACACGTGGCGAGACATTGTCAGCTCCATTAAAGAACAGTCAGAAGCAGTGACTGCGTCGCCACTGCCGCTGGCAGAAAGGGCTTTCTTCATTAAGAACGTATTGTGCAGTAAACTGTGGTTTGCTGCAAGGGTAGCTCTCCCGCCGTCACCAACAGTACGAGTGGTAAACTCACTTATTTTCTCGTGGTTCTGGCTAAACAAGTCGCAATACGTAGCGCAGCAATTTTTGTGTCTTCCAAAATCCAGCGGAGGATGGAGCTTGCCGTGCATAGTTACATTCGGTAGGCTGTTGTGCACTAAGAGTACATGTGATCTACTTGATGATGATGAGTACCCTGGTAGGCCACTGCTCCTTTATTGGCTGGGCCATTACCGTTGAACGCTTATGCCGCAGAGTATAGGCAACTTGCTTCCGACGGCGGTAACGCCAGCACCGCAGTATGCGGCGGCTGCGCGCTTGCAAAGCCAGCTTGTACAACTAAGAATTACAAAGTGGCGTGCGACAACAGCTTCAAGGCTTTGTGAAATGTTGTGTGAGACAGCTGTACCTCCACGGACAGCTACTACACAAACATGGACAGCTGTGCTTTCACCTGATTTGCCCTCTCAAGTGAAGGATTTTCATTGGCAATATCAGTGGGGCATTCTACCTACAAGAGACAGGCTTGAACGCTGGCATATGGTAGCGAATGATAAATGCATATATTGCGCACAAACAGAGACCAACGCGCATGTAGTAAAGGACTGCGTTGTAGCACGCACCTTTTGGAAGCTAGTTGCAAGAATGTTCGGAATATCCATCGTGCGGCCACCGCAGCGCCGAGATCGGTTTGCGAGTCTCGTCTACTACAGCGCTAGCTACATTTTGTGGTGCTTCCGTAACATCGCAGAACGATCTCGGCAGTCAAATAGAGCAATGTACCCCAGAATGCGGAAACTACGGGTGATAATATGGGGTCATATTGAAGAACAGTTGTTCAAACTCACTGAAGCCGAGTTTCTTCGCCGCTGGTCTACGCGGTACATAACCGTCTCCCGAGGCAAAGTCTTTCTACAGCCAGAATAATGCTCAATTCTGTTGCCTGAGTTCACACTGTATCTGTATGTGCCCCGGGTACCTTTCATAAGTTCTAGGCTGACAATAATGCTTTTGCGTGGATGCGGTAATGAGTTTTGTTGTTGTTGTTGTTGTTGTTGTGTGTGGCAAAGCCAGTGTCAAGTAGACAACATTTATTTTTTCATTTGTCAATCTGTTTTGTTTACATCAAGTATGATGTATTACATGTGATGTACTTTATATAGTATTTTTCGTTCACACTACAGTTGTAAGCGTGCCTACGGGTCAATAAATTTCCTTGTCAGCGACGAAATCACTGTCGCTCCTTATGTTACGTACTAACAACGTATCATATTTGCACGAATATAACGGGAGTTTTGTTTTCTATCCATGACAGTTTTGTCTGCCGAGCTCCAGCAAAAATCTATCGCGCGTACGTACGTCATGCAGTCGTCATCACGCAAATATCATGCCATTACCACGACAGTGCGATGCTTCGCCGCCTTCTGGGGCAGTGGGAGCGTAAAGGGGATGGCCGGAGAAGGGTAGAACGATACGCACTAGGGGAGGGATGGTATCTCGCGTAAGGGTGGGGAGGTCAGGACGAGACGTTGGATTGGAGAGGGCTGAAGAAAACCGCGCGCCCTCTCCGCCAAGGCCGCTTGCTTTTCACGGCATGCTTGCCTTCGGCACAGGGATGCCACTCGATATGCGAGCTCCTCATACATACATGTGCTTGAATTTGAACATCTGTATAGGCGGGCGCGCGTGATGCGGGCAAAGTGCTGACGACGGTGCTTCGATACATAGGTGATCGCCGTCAACGTCAACGTCGGATATACCCATGATGCCCGGTAGCCACCGGGGTGATGTTTACCCTGAGCTGCGGCACAGGCCTCGCATGTGTTTGCAAACTTTGTCATTGCTTCGCCCTCCGAGTGATACGGTAATCCAGAAAATATTGTGCGCATTTATGAATTCTCATTTTAAATATGCAACAAGGACGCCCACTGCTTCGTATAACACATGTACACCTCTCGCTTTATGACCGATTCCCCTGAAAGAAGAATCAAACAATTTTTGAAGCGATGCTTTCTTTGCCTACTTTATCGGGTTTGTGCACCTGTCGGGCAGCTAGGTGTGCCGTGTTATATATTTATGAATATGTAAAAAAGGTTACACAAATGTATAATATGCTTATACAATGTATAATATGTCTAAATGCTTATATAACTCCTGTAAGCTAACCACGTATGCCCATCTCTGCTATTCGTAAGAAAAAAAAATGGCTGTGGCTTAGCTAAGGTTAAGCCCAGGATGCGAAGCATACTAGCCTTTATTTTAGTTGTTGAACCACTGTTTAGCCTGGTGAACTGCTGTTGCTTGGCTATATTTGGTTCGGCTAGACGAAGAAACAATTCATGCGTTACTCTGCTTCGCCTTCAAGAGTGGAACGCGACAGCGTTCCCGTCGACCCGCCAAGGGGTGTAAGACAATGGGCTACGGCGCAGCGACTACGCGCCCCGCACTGGACGCGGTGAGCGTCGAGCAACGCAGCGTTCGGCGCGGCAACGAAATGTGCGCCTGAGCAAGCGACGCTCGCCTGAGCCTTAGAAACAGCTCGTTTCTAAGGCAACACCGCATTCACTAGAGGCGCTTTTGTACCGCTTCGAAGCATCGTACTCGTGGCTCAGTGGTAGCGTCTCCGTCTCACACTCCGGAGACCCTGGTTCGATTCCCACCCAGCCCATCTTGCAAGAGTTGACCCAAAGCCACCTTGAAAATCAGTCTCTGTAGCACGCCGCAACCTTCGCTTCTCATTCCAACGAGCAGCTCTGTCTCCAGGAGGCATCTCACCTCGTGAGTGTCTAGCAGAAGCAAGCGCAGCTGCTTATATACCGCCGCGACGCCGCGAGCGACGGCGCGAGTTGGAGCCCCGTTTCTCCTCTGTCGTGACGTCACGGTGCCACGTGGTATTGAAGGCGACACCGCCGCGCCTGAGGAGCTGGGTCGAGCTCTCGTAATATGCTTCGCATAAAAGAACTTCCTACGAAAACCCCCTCATAATTTGTCGCCTTACAGCTATCTCAAAAGCACACAGGTCTGTTAATGCAACGCTGAACCAATAAGAATTGACACTTTGATAATCCTCTTTTATCATGTAGCCACTCAGTATGTGTAACAAGGTTTGTACCCGTACTCGCCGAATCCTCCAAAATTATCATGTGCCATTACGACGCAAGTGGTTCAGAATCCTTAAACGTTGCTTGATACGAGTCCATCATTTCAGTGCATATGCCTGTCAGCACCATTCTTCACGCGACAAGCATCTTGGATAGGATTCGTACTTGTGATATCGGTGCGCATACTTCTCACACGTTGCATCGGCCTAACTTGGTGATTGTATTTCTGCAGCGGCGTGTGCATATACATAAATGTTGCATGACAAGGGGGCATGAAGATTTGCGGTGGATAAGCATAAATATTTCATGTGATCAAACGTGAGTTAGCATCCATATAAACAAAATTGTGCACATCGCCATTAGTTGTGAAACATTCATTTACAGGCTTCACTAAAAGAACTTCGCACCATGCAGATGGCAACAGGTGTGTTGGATTTGCGTAATTTATTTTCCTAGCTTCGGCTTCTAGACAAAAGTAAATGTTTCCGCATTGCAGCCGTTCCCTTCATCCCCTTATTTTCCCATTCCATTACTGGATGTTTTGTTGTTCGCCGTTCTGGCCAGATAAAAGGTTTATTAACGCATTACCTTTTTTTCTAAGCTTTATCGGCTTCAGCATTCACCGCGCGAGTTGAAGAAGCCTGCGGCATATTGCCTGTATGGGTAACGTGATCCATCAGGACATTTGTTTTCCTATTGTGTGCATAGGAACGCTAAGCAAAGTCTTTAACACTGTGTTTTGTACCTGACAGTCGATTGTCTCTACTTTGCTTTCGTTTGTTGAAATACGTATATTTTCTGAAGAGCTTAAAATTCCCAAAGCAGCACAACAATTGCAAAAACTGATGTAAATAATTCACATAGCCGACGTAACTGAATTTTTATTTTGTCACGTTAACGCAGATTGCAAATGCGGGAGTAAATCGGCAGAGTACTTAAAAGATTCATTTACCAGAAATTCCTAGACTACACCTCTTCTTTATATATCCATGCTAAACAATGAAGAAGTGAAATATTTCTTTATTTAAACATCTCATTTTCCCCAAACACGTTACAATAAGATAGTTACAAACTTAAAAAAAAGATGCTTGCTTATTCACATTGCGCATTATATCAATTGACAATCGATTTAATTCAGTGTTACGCAAAAAGAAAAGAAAACATCTCTGATATTGCGCACTCCAACAGCAAGTGCAGTTACATTATCGAACAGTTTCATGCAATTGTCGCTTTGAACTCCCACTTCCTTTATAAAATATTTGGGATATTAACTTTTTACCGCAACTTCTTTCGACGAACCTGAAGACGTTCCTAATTCAACTCGTTTTTCATCGCACTACAATTGAGGAGTTTTTTTTTTGAAATGGGTCAAATCCACGTAAACAAAAGTTGAGAAAAAAGCAAAAATTTGTTACCGGACCTAAATGCAACGCTAGCAAAGCTATTATATGATATGCTTTACATGTCGGCTAGGGCAAGTTTACGACCACAAGTAATGAAAAATTATGCGGCAGATATGCCCAATATTAGGGTGAGAACTCTGGATTTGGCTCGTATTGAATTGAAACACTGGATTTTAGGCGGTATTGTTATGAAAACTTTATTAAAATTGGCTTTCCAGAATGGCATCATGTAATAATGACAGAAAAGCTATAATAACATTGGCAGCAGGGCTTTGCTGTGCTTCAAGAACAATAGAACTATACTTGAAGAGCAGGTGCATCTTCTTGGCAGCATAAGCAGCTCTCTTCTAATTCTTCCGCAGGATCATTTCCTTGGGCGCGCCTGAAGACACTAACGAAGTACGCAAGCTCTTCATTGTCTTGCCAGGAATTTCCGAAATGCTTCACAAGAAGGCTGGTCACATCTCTGACTTTCATTTCGTTGACGTGGTGCGCGTACAGTGCACATCTTATGGGTGCTTGTGCAAGGGACCTTCCCCTTTTTAGCACTGACACGAAATTTGACACAGAAACTTTATAGTGAGGCTCTGTTCTAATTTGAGGACACCTACCAGCTGCATTTCTTTGAATGTAGAAGACCTTCGTTTCGGTTATCTTGAACGGCAAGCTGGATGTCGACTTCATCACCGCCGTGCAGTAGGCCTTCCAGTCGTACGCATGCCAATGTTTTCCAAGCTCTAACACAGTGCCGTGATTTGAAAAAATCCTTTGGTAGCTTTGTGGATTCAGGATTTCTTCGTGTCGTCTAACATCTTTTTCAATTCTGCCAAATACCCTGTCTGGGGGTAAAAAACTGTGTCCTGTGACAGGAAACACAAGGGAAACTACTGAGACACCTGCTGGAGCCTCATTCTGGAGCCACCAAAGAAGCATGCAAAGCACAGTACTGTTCTTGTTTTGTCCAGCACAGCCATCGGCTACTAACCGCACCTCTCTAATTCCTTCGAAGTTAGCGCTTCGAAGTGTATTATGTACCGCACTGGCTACTTGGTTGCTTCCTTTGGAGCTTTCATCTTCGCTCCATGTGTAGGAATGGATGGCCTCTTTGGGCATTGATCCATCTGCCTGGTTTTCCACCACGCAGAGGTGGTACTGATAGAGCTGGCGGCTGTAGTAGGCTTCCTGGTCCGGAACTTTGGGGAGCACTTGATTTTGTTGGCAATCAAATGAGAATGTTTTCAAGTCTTCCCTCTTCTCACGCAGCAGGGAATAAAAAGCCTTATACTTCAACTTGTGTACACGTTGCTCTGTTATGACACGCTGCTTCTGTGAAACATCTCCACAAGTTTTCATCTCATACGCATTTTTCAGGCACACAGAGCAAACGTCTGTCCTCGGTGTTCTGAACGAAAGATTGAACGTCGCTCGAAAAATGTGGTGAAAGAAGCCATACTTCACCCTCACATCTTCGGGTGCTTGTTGGTTATAAATCTGCCACAGGTTTCGGATGCTCTTCAGCTCACTTGGAAGGTATAACTTTTTTGTCTTCTTCCGGTTGTAGTGCGACTCTCTTGCCCGAAGTCGCTTAATGAAACCCACAACAGCTGATCGCTTTCGACCGTAGCGCTTGATCTTCTGGTCACCTCCACGACTGTCGGCTTTCACTTCACCTTTTTCATGCTTGTGCTTTATATAGCGAGTAACTGTGCTGTGACTAATATCAAGCACTGCGCAAAACATATCACGACAAACACGAATCTCTTGGCCATTTTCTATCCGTACCTTGTAAACAACAGCAAGGCTCCGACGAGGTTCCGCTTCTTTTCCTCTCCTACGTTTTACGGCTGTTGGCGTGCAGTACATCAAAACGAACGCCTTTTGTTCCACGCTACAGAGTTCGTAAAACTTCTCCTTGAAACGTTTAGTGGATGCTTCTGTCACAAGCGCACACCTGAGAGTCTTTTTCGCGTGTTTACATTTTGGCAACGGCGCATTCTTGCTTTTACGGTGGTGATGCGGCTTTTTTTCACTTCGCCGTCGACGTCTAGGGATAGATCTTTCGCCGATCTCTTCATTGCCATCCGAATCCATGAACAACGATATCAGAAAAGCGAAGAACTCGCGAAAACACGAACGAAACACTCTGAGCTGTCAGGCGGGAACCAACTCCTTGGCGGGAACTGACAAGGAGGCAGCGATGGCTAAATGACGTCATGCCAAAAGCGCTCTCCTATTGGGCAAATGGATTTGGTTCATTTTGATCCGTGCAACAGCTGGATCTGGCTCAATTTCGATACGAAATACGATCTGCGAACACGTTCGCCTGGCGTTATTTGACCCATTTCGTTGCAACGGTTTTTCTATGAGAAAGTTGCCTAGTTTTTCTTGTCATTACCGTTTTATCTGACCCAGTTTCGGTTTGTGGATTTGGCTCATTTCGAAAAAAAACTCCTCAATTACTCTTCCTTCACTACCTAGCAAAGACGAACCTGACTGCTCTGTATTGAATTTTTTTCGTGTTCATCAATACAAAATATTTAAGAATAATTGTAAAGAGAAGAGGCATATTGTCACGTGGTGGTGACATTGAAGAACACAGTAGCAATACTGTTAAAGACAAAACGAACTTTTATTGGGCGAACCTGTGCCCACAAAAACAGGCTACACTTATAGCACAACGATAGCGGCGAACACGGTCGGCGATCGTCGAAAATCTGATCAGCGGGTCAAGCGAGTTCGCTTTTATACATCAGTCGTCGAATGTTCCAGAGCAATCGCTGGGACTCGCGTGCCTTCTACGAAGTTCTACATTATTCGCGTCGCGCACACATGCGATCAGATTACACAAGGTTCGGTCACAGACAGCGGATGGAAGCATCGATAACATTCCAGAAACTTCCGATACATGCAGGCGCGTTCTGCGCTGTACGATAACATTTGTTAGGCGGCGAAACATGTCACCCGATAAAGACAAATAAGTACACGTGTCAATATAAAAAAAAATTGGTCTATCACATGTCAGATACGCCGTATTTTTAAAGCTGGAGTTTGCAGAGGTCAAGTTCCTTTGAAAATAATTTAACGCTGCACCTGCTTTAGCAGCCATTTTCTCTATGTGTGCGTCCAAGATCGGTCAACGGACAACAACACAAGTAAATATTTATGCGTCTATTTCTTACTCACGGTGTTAATCCATATAGAATCACATGTATCAATTATTCAATTATTTTCGTCTTTGTAGTAAAACGGACATCTGCAAACTTCTCCGTAACCAATTCCATTTTCCTCTTCAAACACCATGTACAAATGCGTTCTAAATCACCATATAGTTTGATGATATCGTATTCACTATATATTGATTTTTTATGCATAATGCAGTCGTAATGACAAATAAAGAGCCGTACACTCTTAGCACGGTAACGTTTATTAAAGGGGTATATTCTCACAGATTTGTGCACCTTTAACTTATAAGTTACACATCAACCTTTACAAATTTAACTTCTATTAAAGGTAAGAAAGCGTGCATTTAACCTTTAGTATAGGCATACAGTATTGAGTGCCTTTGCCTAAATATAAAGGTTACCTTTACAATATACCGGTTGAACGATTAAAATGTTTACACAAACCGGCTTGCAGGAGGTCCCAGATGGACACCGCGCTGCGCATGCTCCGTATATAGAGCCGGTGTCGCCTAGCAACGGGGACGCGGCTCTTCTTTCTTTCGGGCTTCTTTCTGCGGCATGTTTCATAAAGGCCCGTTGCTCTGCGCATGCTCCGCCCAGGCAGTTGTCGCCTAGCAACAGAGGTGCGTCTCTTCCTACTTTCGCGCTTCTTTCTGCTTGCGCCTCTTCTTTCTTGCGCGCTTCTTTCCGCGGCCGGATTAAGCAGACTACAACCGTGCGCTGAGAAATGTGAGCCTTCGCGGAGGAAGCCCCTCGGCCAGTCCTTTCCGGACGCTGCCTTTACATACGCTTGCGCTTCGAAATAGTTCACGTGTCCACCTCGTGCGGTTTTCGGGACAAAGGGTGTCCCTGTGTCTCTCTCAACCTAAGTAAAAAAAAAAGAAACATCGCGTTTTGCAGGCATCCTAGACATTACGCATACCGCAACATCTCTTGTTTGACCTAAAAAATATTAAGACAAAATGCAGCCTACTACCCCAAAAAGTACAACAAAGGTGAGCGCGGGAGCCAGAGAAATTTCCTTACTATCGAATAGTATATTGTAAGTGACAGACTCATATTCTTTTGCGCAGTGCAAGCGCTTCGAAAGGTTTACTAGGACGAGAATCACCAGCAAGACTGCCAATGACTCGCCAAATTCTCGTCATCGGTGAGAAAACCGTCAAGCTAGCACAGAAGGACGCCCACTGCGACCTACAGAGCTTGTTCGTATGGCGTCGAATGGCAGAGTTAAGCCTATTGAAGGTGCTTGGCAGAGGAATTTGCAGATGCATTCGTAAGTGCAAGTTCAGGAATTCATCCCTGCGCTCCGCCTGCAACATCTACGTCGGTGATGGACGCCCCGTTTACACTTCGAGAGCTACAGACAGCACTCAGCAGCCTGCGGCGTCGATGTGCACCAGGTCCTGACGGCATCACCAATCAGATGATGCAGAACCTACCTCTGGAACACCGGAAGATGCTCCTAAGCTATCTCAATCGAGTGTGGGAGACTGCCGACGTTCCTCCTTCATGGAAGGTGGCTTGTGTTGTCCCAGTGCTGAAGCCCGGCAAAGAAATGACAGACTTGACCTCGTATCGTGCTGTATCACTGACGTCGTGCGTGGCTAAGCTCATGGAGAAGCTGGCAAGTAAGCGTTTATCTTGGTGGCTCGAAGATAGAAGGGCTCTACCAACATGCATGACTGGATTCCGAACAGGTTTAAGCGCGCAAGATAGCGTCTTGGACTTGATAAGCCATATTGAACATCATAGAGCTTTCGGTCTTTCAACACTAGTTATTTTCCTAGACGTATCAAAGGCTTATGATAGCGTCCTTCAGAGCTCAATACTAAATAGTTTGCAGTCCATGGGCGTACAGGGCTATCTTCTGCGATTCATTCACTCATTTATCAGTGATCGTAAAATTCAAGTGCGGCTAGGAAGTACCACAAGCACCGAAAGGGCGGTATCACGAGGTGTACCTCAGGGAAGTGTTCTTTCCCCAACGCTCTTTAACGTTGTAATGGCTGGTCTTCCCGCTGAAGTGCCAAAACATTGCAGGCATGTCCATATGTCGATATACGCGGACGACATTTGCCTTTGGTTAACCGGATATCAACACAAGCGTTTAGCTCTGATAGCTCGACAGGCATTACTTTTAGTTCAAAATTACCTTCAAGGTGTTGGGTTGACTCTCTCGGTGGAAAAATCTGGCTTCATCATGTTTCCAGGTAGAGGAAGAAGGTATGCGCGGCTGAAGATAGACCTTGATCAATCTTGCCTTCGACAATTGAAACACAAGCGCTTTTTGTGTGTCATTATTGACTACCGTCTACAGTGGCGACGAGCTGTGGACTCGGTTGTGACATCGATATCTTCGCGTCTCAATGTGATCCGTAGAGTTGCGAGTGAGCAATGGGGAAATCACCCTTCCTCGATGATCAGGTTGCACGATGCACTAGTGACGAGTCGGATAATGTATCAGCTCCCTTTAATTTCCCCCTCGATATCACAGCTGGAACGACTTGAGGTTCTGCACAGAAAGGGCCTGAGAAGGGCTCTTGGCGTTCCGCAGACTGCTCCTAACAAAGCAGTACTTTGTGAATCTCTATCGAGACCTCTTAGCCTAGTCGCTTCACAAAGGTTATTGATGCAAATTGGCCGCCTCAAACAGACGGCAGCCGGCCGAGCCCCTCTACAGCGCCTTCGAAAGAGATCTGAGTCCCGAGCGTACTTGGCACTAAATACTCTTGGTTACCTGGGTCTTGACACTAGAGGTCGAACTAAGAGGTTGAAACCACCTTGGTCATTCGCGAGCCTCGATTGTTCGTTGACAATTCCTCACGTACGCGCTAAGCGGAATTCTCCTCTGGCGGCAACGCGTTCGCTGGTACTGGAACATCTTGAGTCTGAATATGCACGTCATCTTCAAATCTTTACTGATGGCTCTGTGGACAAGGTCAAAGGATCTAGTGCAGCTGCTTTTCACATTCCCTCTTTGAAGTATGATTGGTCTGTTCGCTTCACTGCAGTCGTGTCCTCCACAACGGCCGAAAGCGTTGCCATTGAGGCAGCTCTAAAGAAACTACGGTTTTGTACGCCTCAACCTGTTGTTATTCTTACAGATTCAAAATCTGCCCTTCAAAGGTTAGAGCACGGGTTCCCTACTGATGCCTTATGTCTTAGCTCCCTACGCTCGGTGCACAATCTCCATATCAAAGGCTTCTCCATACGTTTCCAATGGGTGCCCTCGCACACAGGTATCATAGGCAACGAGATGGCGGACAGCCTCGCCCATAGAGCGCTGTCTGGGAATCCATTGAGAAGAGTGCCTCAAGACGACAACAGACTCTTCAGAGAAGCAGTGTTGTGCCACCTCAGTTCTTCGTGGAGCTCACCTCACAAGCCATGTGTGATCAAGGGCCTCAAAAGAAACCAAGCCACCTTACTGCTCCGCATTCGCACGGGCTCTGCTCGAACCCCTGCGTGGATGTATAAGACTGGCCTGGCGTTATCACCATTATGTTCAACGTGTGGTGTGTGCGGTGACATAGAACATTACCTAATGCGCTGTACTGTGTATAACGCGGAAAGAAAGGTGTTATTCGGGTCCCTCAAGAAGACAGGAGTTCCTCACAGCTCTTTTCAAGACATTGTTTTCCCGCGCGGGAACCGGCTGTGTAGGAAGGAGGTCTCTCGCCTTCTTTTAAATTACCTACAGGACACAGATTTGGCCTCCACATGGTGAACTGAGGAGTGACCATTTGTATTTTGTGTGGTCTGTGTCTGATTATGCGATGTACTTATTTTAAGTGTCACTACGGTGGAGCAATTGCCGGCAGCAACTGCAAGGCTAATCCCACCAGTAGCCTACAACAACTCAACTCAACTCAACTCACTCATATTCTTTTGGGCTACAGTTCTGTAGCTGCTAATCAATAAATGAGGCAAATTTTCGCTTTGCCAACTACAAGTGTTCAGACCTGTGGCTCACGCTGTTGCGGTTTTTATCCTCCTGCACATGCGTTTGTTTACTCGGTGGATTGTTCCTAAAGTATCATTTAGCATGCGAAAATGAAAAAAAAATGAATTTCAGCTGGCTGATTTTCCTTTTTAATTTTTCCATGCTGAATGATACCCTTGGTACGATCCACACAGTAAACGTAAATGCTTGCGCAGGAGAAAAACAGCAACAGCACGGGTAAAGGAACTGAACACTTGCCGTTGTTCATAAGCAAAGCAAAAAATTTGCTTCATTTATTGCTAAACAGCTACACAATTATACCCAAAAACAGTATGCGTCTGTCCAGGCACGTACCCAGGATTTTTTTTCGGGGGGGGCCCACCACCTCCATCATCATCATCATCATCATCATCATCATCATCATCATCATCAGCCTGTTCTTTAACCACTGCAGGACGAAGGCCTCTCCCTGCGATCTCCAATTACCCCTGTCCTGCGCCAACCGATTCCAACTAGCGCCCGCGAATTTCCTAATTTCATCGCTCCATCTAGTGTTTTGTCGTCCTCGATTGCGTTTCCCTTCTCTTGGTACCCATTCAGTAACCCTAATGGTCCAACGGTTATCTAACCGGCGCATTACATGACCTGCCCAGCTACATTTTTTCCTCTTGATGTCAATAAGAATATCCTCTATACCCGTTCGCTCTCTGATCCAAACCGCTCTCTATCTCTCTCAACGTTATGCCTAGCAATCTTCGTTCGATCGCTCTTTGCGCGGTCCTTAACTTGCTCTGAAGTCTCTGCCCCATATGTCAGCACTGGCAAAATGCACTGATTGCACACCTTACTTTTCAATAATAATGGTAAGCTTCCAGTCAGGAGCTGGCAATGTCTGCCGTATGCGATCCAACCTATTTCTATTCTTCTGTGAATTTCCTTCTCATGATCAGGGTTCCCTGTGATTAATTGACCTAGGTAAACGTACTCCTTCACAGTCTCTAGTGGCCGACTGGCGATCCTGATCTCTTGTTCCTTGGCCCGGCTATTTATCATTATCTTCTGCATATTAATATTCAACCCCACTCTTACACTTTCTTTGTTAAGGTCGCCAATCATTTGTTGTAACTCGTCTGCATTGTTGTTGAATAGAACAATGTCATCGGCAAACCGATGGTTGCTGAGATATTTGGCGTCGATCTTCACTCCTAAGCCTTCCCAGTTTAATAGCTTGAATTCTAAGCACGCAGTGAATAGCTTTGGAGAAATTGTGTCTCCCTGTCTGACCCCTTTCTCTATAGGTATCTCCCTGCTTTTATTGTGTAGAATTAAGATAGCTGTAGAACCTCTGTAGATATTCTTACGCGAAGGACGAGTCAGTAAGACGAGAAACTATTTACAGATTATATTTACAACAACGGTTGCAGCGCTGACCGGTTAGATTCACAGCGCGAGCCCAGCTCGTTCTTCCTCCTCTTTTCTGGAGTGATGGCGCCTACGCACCTCGTTCAAACAAATACCACACGCATGTAGCGAGATTTTCCAAGCTTTTTACGTAAGCGTTCTGTACTCCTTGATTACGTAGTGCCTCTACGATTGCTGGTATCTCTACTGAATCAAATGCCTTTTCGTAATCTATATAAGCCACATAGAGAGGCTTATTGTACTCTGCAGATTTCGCGATAACCTGATTGATGACATGGATGTGATCCATTGTAAAGTATCTCTTCCTGAAGCCAGCCTGTTCCCTTGGTTGACAAAATCCAGTGTTGCCCTTATTCTATTGGAGATTATTTTGGTAAATATTTATATAATACTGGGAGCAAGCTAATGGTCCCATAATTTTTCAATTCTTTAACGTCTCCTTTTTTGTAGATTAATAGAATGTCTGCATTCTTCCAGTTTTATGGGACCCTTGCAGTCGATAGACACTTCGTATAAAGAGCCGCCAGTTTTCCAAGCATTATGTCTCCTCCATCTTTCATTCAATCGACTGTTATTTCACCTTCTCCTCCCGCTCTTCATCGTTTCATGTCTTGCAGGGCCCTTCTGACCTCATCGCTAGTTATAGGAGAGTTTCTGTATCCTGTTCATTACTGTGTCTAAGTGAGTTATCGTGACTCCTCTGGGTACTGTATACAGGTCAGCTTAGAATTTTTCCGCTGCTTTTACTATATCTTCGAGATTGCTGATGATATTATCCTTCTTATCTTTTAGTGCATACATCATGGTTTGTCCTATGCCAGGTTTCTTTTTTACTGATTTCAGGCTGCGTTCATTTTTTACGGCTTCTTCAGTCTTTCTCATGTTATAGTTTCGAATATCAGTTATTTTCGCCTTGTTGATCAGTTTTGACAGTTCCGCGAATTGCGTAATGCTGTGCGGCCGCCAGTCCCATACAACCGCGTAGAGCGCAGAACTCTGCGACTCTAGACGTACTGCGCTCACCGCGAAAGGTTAGAAAAACGCCCACATAAGCACAGCAGAGAAGCGGCTACGTGAGGGGGTTCGACCGATAACTGTAGAAGCGTCATTCAAAACAAGCAATTGTTCTCCACTTCCGGCGGCGTTTTCTCTATTTCCTTTTTAAATAAAAAGATGTTGATCCATAAATATTCTCATAAACAACGGTTTTTTTATTATTCGCTTTTGCTCGCAGTTTGGTTGTTGCCTTGGCTCTCTCCCTTAGTAGATCGCTTAATTTCTCAACTCCTTGCGATTTTTGTTTCCAGTTGCCAATTTTACACGAAAAGTGCTATACAATTAGGGAAAAACAGACGAGGTAACGGGCGACAGTCATCTTGCTTATGGGTTTAAGGGTTATTGCAGGGTTTCATGATGGACGCTTTTTCACATTATTTTATTTCGCACCTTATCTAACCCATATCACGTGTATATGGTTCCGGGCAGCGCTTCCGGCGCATCTGCCAGCGTCGCGGCGAGCCGTAACTCAAGGAAATAATGAAGCAAAGGGATAAGTTAAACGCAACTGGCGTTTTCTCCGGCCGCAACTCGTTCCATGAGAGTACAGACCAGCTGCGTAACAGCCGCATCCCTCTCCTGGTCCCAGGATCAGCCTAAACAAAGAAGGTTGAACTAACAAAAGCGACAGCTATGCGCGTGACGGTTGAATAGATGGTGACAACTGAACGCATCTCGAGTTAATCGCGCGGGTGCGGAATCTATGAGAAAACCGTCCTTCACATTACAAGAGATGCCGATAACTACCGCCATCTAAAAGGAGTGAAAAAGGTAGCATAATGCTGACCGGTGAACAGCTGCCAAGTCTCAACATTGATCTGGCGGCGCTTTAGGAATGTGTAAGGAGTGGTGGCGTGGATGGGGAGGGGGGGGGGGGGGGGGGCGTATGCCATTTGATTTCGGGGGGGGGGGCCCGGGCCCCCCCGGGCCCCCCCTTGGGTACGTGCCTGCGTCTGTCACTTGCTATGCCCTTCGTAAGTAGAGATCTGTACTCCCGCGCTCCTCCTTGTTGTGCTTTTTGATAGCTAGAGAATTTTTTGACTAGATATCATTGCAGTCGAAGAGATGTTACGGCTTGCGTAAGTTAAGTTGCCAGCAAAACGCAGTTTTTTCTTTTTTTTTCTTAGGCTGCGAGAGACACAGGGACACCCTTTCCTGTGGAAACCACACGAGGTGGACAGGTGAACTATTTCGAAGCGCAACCACGTGTAAAGACAGTGTCCAAAAAAGACTGGCCGAGTGGCGTCCTCCGCGAGGGCTCACGTTTCTCCGGGCATGGTTGTCGGCTGCTTAATCCGACCGCGAAAAGAAGCGCGCAAGAAAGAAGAGGCGCAAGCAGAGAGAACCGCAAAGGAAGGAAATGACGCACCTCTGTTGTTTGGCGGCTCGGTGTAGCATGCGGAGATTTGGCCTTTCTGGAACAAAACCCAAGGTGGCGCCTCCCCGTTGCTAGGCCGCACCCGGCTCGTAGGAACATGTAAAGAGCGGGGCCCACATGAAATTCTCTGAAAAAAAGAAACGCTCAACTGAATGTGGTATCAAAAGTTTACTTTCATTTAAATCACTTAAATCGTTGTATTTCAACCAACAAAAGGCTACTATGATACTAGTATACTAGTATCCCTTGGGAAGTCTGACGAAATGAAACTCCCCGTGCGACACATTTTGAGCAAATATGTAACGGTAATGTTCCCAAAAATACAGTTCAAAACACAATTTGAACGCCTGAGGAGGAGGCACCGTTAGCTTGCATAAATAATTTGAGTATAAAGTACAGTTCCACAGGCACTATAAGGTTAACTTCAGATTGAAACATCTTTATTTGAAAATACAACATAGAATACACCACAAATACAGCATGCCTTGCTGGCACATGACTAGATCTGAAAATTCAAGAGAATACTATCACTTGCATCATATCACAGGAATTTTTAAAATCATATCACCGTGTTTCAGCCATGCATGTTGTCAATAAATTCGTGTTAACTGTCCATGCAAAAACTTGTACTGCTGTCAGGAAGCAAGAAAACAAGGCAAAGATTAGTACATGCATGTGTAATTTTATTCAGTATTTAGTCCAGTTCGAGAGTGGCCAGTTGATGTTAAACTTTACCTTGCGTGCACCACTGCTGTTTGTCTGCGCAGTCCACGGAACACACAAGGAGACGTGTTTGCTTGAGGCATTGCTGTGCGTCATTATTTATAGTCTTTGAGAGTTGAGAATTGTCAGTGCCTCACATGGGACAGCGAATCATGTCGGAAGTGTTAAACCTTATTTCAATTGTGGGACTCTAAATAATTAAATTAATTACCGGAAAATTGTACGTGCACATGTTACGGATGCATTCACGGTCTGCACATAACGCTGCGTAGCGAGCACCCTCCTGTTCCTAGGAACGCTTCTTCCGAGCCTATGTGTCTTCATTACTTAGTGCACGCTTTGTAGCGATTTTTCTCGGGCGTGTACGTGCTCCTAGTGCAAACGTGACCAGCATGCTGTTTCGATTCCAGCACCAAGCGCTGTCTTCGGGCTACGGAAGGTTGTAATGTTTGCACTTTGACAGCCCAGAACGCGACCTCCACAGCCCAGCACCTGCACTTTTGTCGGATGGAAAAGCAAGCACCGCGCGTGCCACAGACACAAACTACGCATCCCTGTCCGCGGCGACGCCGGCCCTGATGCGCGCAGGCGAGCGATATCTGGATAGTGTTGCAAGAAACTCAGCAGCACGCGCTGCAAGACTATCGCAGCAGCGCCGGGAAAATGGGGAGAAGCAGCAAAGAGCTAGAGGTTCGACTTAAAAACAAGATGAAGGGCTGAGTAAAATCAGACACACCGATGAAAAGTAATTTCGTGACCAAGACGTCTAAACTAGACTCTGCACGGACACAATGAAGCCTCGACCGGAGCCTCAGTAAACTCTGCAAGTGTTTGATCGCATACATATCTATTCTTTGAGTCTGCTTAGAGGACCGAGCCAAGAGATTTCTAACGCGATAGCCCGTGTCGCAGAAAATAGGACGTCCCGCGTCCGGCGTCAAGCGTCGCACGTCATCTCGACAAAAAGCATTACGTACGAATTCCGAATCATGCATACCTAACCACTTCACTACCACCAAATTCCTCATACCTTTTCTTTCATTTTTTACAATGTTAACGCTCGGAATTTTAACAACGGCAGCTCGCAAACAAATGTGATGGGAAAAAACACCGACAGCGCATGTCCTTTATGTTACCTCATCTCAGACTGAAATATTCAAAGTACGAATCTATAACAGGAGATTGACCCACGCAAGAGGCCGTGCTTCCACCAGAAAACACGTCTTTGTGCATAACATTCGCAGCCAGCGTTTCCCAGTAAACGTTACTGTTCCATAAGCTGCAGTTGCCGGGAAGCATGAAAAGCAATAAGGGTCTTTGGACGCTATCGCGTTTCACTTTAAAGGCGGAGCTTAATCATCCTCCCATTTTTTTTAATGCAGTAGCGTTAGCGCTCCTTTTGCACATTCATAAAGCTTTTTTCGTACTATGGAAGTGTTCTCTGCTGAGATCCAGCGAAAATCCGTACTGTGTATGTACGTTCCGCTGTCATCATCATCTTCATCATCAGCAGCAGCAGCAGCAGCAGCAGCAGCAGCAGCATGCTATTTTTATGTCGCCGGCAAGGACGAAGGCCTCTCCCTGCGATCTCCAATCGCAGAGGGAGAGTCGTCGCGCCACCATCATCGCGTAAATATTATGGCACTTGAAAAGAAGCTTATTTCTATCTAGTTGACTACAGGGCGGAAGCCAAACTTCAATAATGTGTCTTGAATTCTTTGTATCAAAGTTCGCCGCTCTTTCTGAAATTTTCTGTGTGATCTTTAATAAGATAGATATAGTTGATGTTTAGGCATTTACCACAAATGAAACTTGCGAAGGAAGCTCGTGCCATTTGTGATGCTCAAGCTGATGAGTTATACGTCGGGAAAACATTAAAGAGCGGCTCCATTGCAAGAAATGGACCGGAGCCACTGCTTCAGAAGTTCACACTGTCACTACTTACGTGAATTGTCGATGGCGTGTCATTCAATGTGTAAACAATCTCTTTGATGCATTCACTATTACGTATCGTATTTGTGCAAATATAACGCGAGGTTTTTTTTTTTTTTTCTGTCCATGAAAGTGTTGTCTGCCTAGCCCACGCAAAAGGAATAATTTAGGAGGGCCAACTCGGCTCCTTCCCACGCCGTCATAATGTCAATAAGGAGCGCGGCAAGGGATGTTGTCACTGCGCCCCCTACCGAATGCCGGACACCTGGCGTATGATCATGTGACGGTTTGTCAAAGCCAAGGAAGTTAAAGAAAAAAACGGAGGAGGTCAAAGAAAAAAAGTTTTCTTTAACTAGCTTGGTCGAAGCTGCCGAATCAATCAATGCACACGGTCCGTCCGACGAGGGGAGCGCTCTTGTTGCTTGCTCGCGTGTGGCTGCTTAATACCAGGGCGCCCCTCTTATTAGATTCAAGATGCGTCTATTGCTTAGGTATCCATAGCTCGAATACACTAGCTGAACACCATGCCTGTCGCTAAGCGGGACGGGAGCAACGGTTTAACGGATCATCGGTTTAAAATGTTCATTCCTTTCTGTCGCACAAATGTTTTCTATGATTTATTTGTGCCAAAAACCAGTGGCGAGTGGAACCGCCTTCCCCCCTCCATCGCCTGCATCGAGGAGACATCGTCTTTCAAGATTGCAATAACTGATTACGTTTTGAGTTTATCACCTAAATACTAATAATTGTTTGAACGTGTTGTATTTTTTCTATTATTGAACGCACCCCCTCTGTAACGCCCTTCTGGGCCCTGAGGGTATACTGTATATAAATAAATAAATAAATAAATAAATAAATAAATAAATAAATAAATTAGAACTTGCTCTCGCTAAGCTGGCCGGTGCGCTATGGGACAAGGCCCGACCAGTACCGGCCCAACAATGACTTCTTCAACGCAGGAATTTGGGCTAGTTGGTGTTGACGCATTTGCTAAGACATACTTAATAGCACTAACAAGACTGACGGAAAAAAAGTGTGACCAGGACAGAGCACTAGTGTCCTGTCCTCTGTCCTGTCCTGCGTCCTCTATCCTGCCCTCCCTCCTGTCCTAGTGTCCTGTCCTCTGTCCGGTTCCTACTTTGTTTCCGTTTGTCTTGTTAGCGCTATTAACTGGGTCTCAGCAAATGACTTTTTCCGCTAGCTAAACGTGACTGCGTCTTCAAGGTCAGAGTAGTATTTAAGCCTGCTGACAATTTCGCCGGGTAAATGCTTCAGCAGACACAGTTGCTTGTTGTCAGTTCTCGATCCTCACTTTCAGTAGTTCTCGTCCATTTTTGTCGGCGTTCAAGGTCATTTGGCGCTTTTAAATTTTGAGAGTTTTGCGGACATGACTGACAGTATGACAGCTGTTACAGTATGGGACGAAGCATCCGGTACTCATTTTCGAAAATCAGTGAACGCATACACAGTGAACACTTACATCGTAGAGGAGCAGTGAAAGAGTTGCGGAACTTACGTAGGGATGATTCTGATTCCTTGGAGCGAGCGGCAGACTCTACTCTACTCTGCTGTTCCGTCTGTCCACGTCTGCCGAAGTGTGCCGCAGAAATATAAGGACTTTTGCACAATAGTTATGTATCGCGTACTGTGATCGTTACTTCTCCTGGCGCATGATGATAAAACAGAAAAATATTCTCGTTTTTCATTACGTCAAAAAAATATGAAACGCATCAAGTGCAGTTTTCTATACGTGCAAGGTTATGGTTGCCAATCGTCTTCTCCTTTCATACGCACTTGGCTATGATTGCAAATCGTTTGACCTTTCAAGTGCGCTATTTTCTGGCTCTTATTACCGCACAAAAAGCACACACATTTGTCTTTGTCGTTTCATTATTAAGTTCTTCGTTACTTTAGAGAGGTTACCTACTGGTTGCCTTTTTGCCGTACATCCCAGTCCAATTGCTGCTTCTGAAGCCAGCCTAGTTACGATTTCATTTATTACCTCTATGATATGTTCATCTCTCTGTCCTAAGTCTGAATATTAGTTTGAAAGTATCAGCCGGAAATGGTATGCTTTTGCACTTACGGCGTTTAGGTTGGCTTGTTTCTTGTAGACCAATTTTACTCTTTCTCTCTTCATATTCAGCTAAATAGAAGACCTCAGTAACCTACGATCACTGCACTTTACCCTACATAACACTTCTACATCCTGCACTATGCTGGGATCGGCAGAAAGTATGAACTGTAATTCATTTCTAGTTTCACCATTATGAGGCTTTCCCAGTTCCACCATTTGTTTCAACGCTTCCTGAAGAATGTGTTCATTATTCGCAGCCTATTCCTTTCCGCGAATTCCACCAACATCTCTCCTCGAGTGTTCCTAGAGTCGATGCCGTAGTTGCCAATTGCTTGCTCACTAGCTTGGTTTTTCCCCACTTTTGCATTGACGTCGCCCATAACTACAATATACTGAGTTTGCACTTTTCTCTTCGCTAATTCAACAGCTTCATGAAACTGTTCTATTTCATCGTCATCGTGAATGTAGTTTGTAGCGTAGGCCTGTACTACCTTTATTCTGTGCCTCCTATTTAGTTTTGTTATTACTGCTGCTGGCCTCTCATTTATAATTTAGAATTCGTAAATGTTGTCCGCTATGCCCTTATAGATTAGGAATCTTACCCCATATTGATTCTTATCTGGAGTGATCTACAGAAAAGCACATGGCTGTTAGTCAGCACTGCAGAAACCTCACGAATTCTAACCTCACTAAGGCCAATGATATCCCAAACAATGCCTGATAGTTCCTCGAAAACTCCTGCTAAGCTAGCTTCACCCCAGAGGGTTCGAGTGTTGAAAGTCGCCAGGGTCAGTTTCCAGTGGGGGCCTGTCCGGGTCCAGAGGTTCCTTAGTACCCTCTGCTGCGTCACAGGTCTGACCGTCGCCTTGGTCAGGTGTTCCGCAGCTGCAGGGGGCTGACGACCACTGGTTGATTAAAGTAGTGAAGAGGTACGTAGTGGCCGAACACTCTACCATGGAGGCCAATTCCTGTTCTGGTGATGGAGTGTCTTATTTGAAGCTTAGTGGGCCTTCCTAATTTGGTTATACCTGGATTAGTAAAGCCCCACTGTCTCCCGGCATTTTTACCGGTGTCCGGCCACTCCTGAGCCTGAAGATGTAGTGTACTGGAGGTGAATTCAAGCGTACTACCTTCAGAATAAAAAAAAGTAAAGCATGATTCTTAATTATTCAGCGTTCTGGCCAGATAAACCTTTATTCATGTATTAATTTTATACTGAATCTTATTGATTTCAGCTTACAGTGAACGAGTTTAACAAATCTGTTGCGTACTGCCTGTACAGGTAACGTGATCTATCAGGGCATTTCTTCTGTATTAAGTACATAAAAAAGCTAAGCAACTTTTTTAACCCTATTTTCTGTACATGACAATTGCTTCTCTTTTTTGAGGATTCGCAGAAGATACATTAATTGTGGCGGAGAGAACGTCCTGCAAGCTAACATAAGTTTTCTGGAGAGAGTGGCATTACCAGCACCGCAAAGAATCGCAACAATAATGTAAAAAAAATGCACAAAACCGTAGTAACCTCATTTTTATTTTTTCCATTTAACGCAGATTGCAAATGCGGAAGTTACTAAACGTAGTATTTAGCTGACTCATTTAGCTGAACTTCCTAGACCAGCCCTTCTATTGATATATTCGTGACCTACAAAGCGCATATGTAATTATTTAGTATTTACTTAGACATCTCCTTCCTTGGCCGAATAACTTTACAGTAGGGTCGGTATAAACTTGAAAAAGAAAATGCATCCTTATTTGCACGGCACAGTTGATCCATTGAAAATTGATTTCACACAGTGATACTGAAAAAAGAAAGAATTGTCATACAGATAGACTAGTCCTGCCCTCGTATATACTGGTATTGTACCTTTATCAGTACGTGCAAACATATTATTGAACATTTATATTTATCTGTCGCTTTTAGCTGCCGCTTTCTTTATGAAATATTTGAAGTCATAACTTTGAACCACAATAGCTTTCGACCAAACGAAAAGGGTTAATAATTCACCTTTTTCTCATCGCACTGCAACGTCAGTTTCATCAATACCTAGCGGGGACGAATCTGGATGCTCTGTTTTGAATTTTTTCATGTTGAAAAAAGTTACGGGGTTTAACGTGCCAAAACCACTCTCGGATTATGAGGCACGCCTTAGTGGAGGAATCCGGAAATTTCGACCACCTAGGGTTCTTTAACGTGCACCTAAATCTAAGTACATGGGTGTTTTCGCAATTCACCCCAATCGAAATGCGGCCGCCGTGGCCGAGATTCGATACCGCGACCATAAATATTTACGTGTGTTGTTGTCGGCTGATCACTCTTGAAAGCAGACGTACACCACGTGGTTGCTAGATACAGTGAAGCATAGTACGATATCCAAAAGAACTATTAAATCTGCAAACTCTGACCTTAGAAAAACGGCGTAGCTAAAATGTAATGGACCAAGTATGAAACGTGCTTGCTCTTTTTAGGATCATTGTCAAATGTTGGGTATCTATGAACATGAAAAAATTACCCGCCGTGGTTGTTCAGTGGCTGTGGTGTTGGGCTGTGTATTTCCTACTCACGGTGTTATTCCCAATCGAGTAATGTGCTATATTTTCGTCTTTTCAGTACAACGCCTATCTGCACACTTCTCCGTATCCAATTTCAGTTTCCTCTTGAAGCACCATATACGAATACGTTCTAGATCTGGATGGAGTTTGATGACATCATATTCATTATTTATTTTTTCTGGGTATATTGCACACCATCACGTGGTTTCCGGCACACCTGGACCCCCAGTTTGACTCCTTTCCCAATCTTAATGACATCGCCCACTCCCAAGCACGCGCACTAACCCATCGCGTGGGAGCAGAGAGAGAGAGAGAGAGAGAAGGGAAGACGGAAAGGCAGGGAGGTTAACCAGACTGAGTCCGGGAGCAGGTTCGAGCTCAGACTCCGGGGTTCTCGAGTTTCGGGACACTCTCACCACTTTCAGCGAAATCATTACGCACCTGGCTAAAAGGACTTATCCCCCCCCCCCCCCCCCTATAGCAAACTGGCTAGACCTCTGGCGTCCACTTTACGCATGCTTCAGACTAAGTGCTATCCAAACTTGGCCCTTTTCCATACGACAACTTCATAGGCGTTTAGCTCTACTGGCCCCGACTGTGGGGCTGTTAAAAATCTCGCACACATGCTCTGACGATGCCCCTCTTTACAGGGGCCCAATCAAACCACGGAAGAATGGAGCTCTGCCATCCAGAGCTCAGAACTTTCACGTCAGACTTGGGCTGTCCAGAGAGCCCATGATGCGGCGGTTAGGCTCGGCCTACCACTCCCCACGTGGGCGCGGCCCGCAGCTCCGCCCTAGGGCAAAGCTTCTCAGGACCATGTAATAATGTCCGTCCGTCCGTCCGTCCGTCCGTCCGTCCGTCCGTCCGTCCGTCCGTCCGTCCGTCCGTCCGTCCGTCCGTCCGTCCGTCTGTCTGTCTGTCTGTCTGTCTGTCTGTCTGTCTGTCTGTCTGTCTGTCTGTCTGTCTGTCTGTCTGTCTGTCTGTCTGTCTGTCTGTCTGTCTGTCTGTCTGTCTGTCTGTCTGTCTGAGCAACCAAACACTCCTCAAAATCAGGGAAAAATAAGAAAACCCTAATGTAGTCATGTACGAAATGACGCGTGATGGAGGTAATTATTGTAGACTGCGGAACAATGATGACGACATGATAAAGGAGGAATGATCTCAATAAGGAAGAAGGTGGCGAAATCACGACGAGCTGTTATCTTCTAGTTGGTCAGCATTTTTTGTGTCAGCGTCCGTCAACAAAAATGTGGGCGTATGCAGACGGCAGTGCAGGACCAGGAGCACTGGTTTGTACCTCCCTAAGGTAGAGGCTTCAAGCACTCGGCAAAGTGAAGCGAACAGTGCATACATTCTTTGGAATCACACATGCAACATAAAGAACAGCATACGTTTGAATAAAGAACAAGCACGAAACAATCATCAAACATAATTGACGATAAGGCGATCGTGATAACAATGCGCACGTTTACCGTTAACGATTACTGTTCCGCAAGCTGCCGCGACGGCAGCAGCTTACGACGCGGGGAGTGAGGTCCGTATAGACTTTCGCGCAATGCGTGGCGCCATGCTGTCGAAGTCACCATCACTCCTATTACTATCATTACTCCTAATTACCATTACTAACAATACTCTGAAGCAACAAAGAAATGCCTGCCCCTCCCCCCCTCCTCGGCGGTTGTAGTGCTGGTTTTCAACAGCTCCGCTGGTCATCCACTTTCGCAGGGCCAGGATGGCGAGTCAATTTTTAGAAATATCTCTTTTATCGGAATTCTCAACGCGATATTTTATAAATATGTAGGTAAAAATGGTTATATTACACAGGGATATTTTTCCTATGAGTGGTGCTCCAAATTGAGCCCCTCAGTTTGCGTCATTTCTGTCGCGTGTTTGCGTTCTTCCGATGGGGTGTCCTTCTGCATTTACGAAGTTGCAAATTTGCAAATATTGATATTTTTCTAATAATTTTGGGAATGAAATTATGTTTTTTTCTGGAGCCTTTTCTCATCTGCATTCTACATTACGCGTTATTTTTTTCGACTCATTTTTCAATCTATAGCACAGGTATCCACCTCAGCTTTTAGCACGCGCTCATATAACTGGCTTTGTTGGTTTGGTCAATACAGTGTTTTGCTGCTGGAAATGAGGTCGCAGTTGTGGTCCTTCACAGCGGTCGCCCCATTGCAATCTACGTGGTATGCAAAAAATGTTGATGTGCTTTGGCTTTGGTGCACGTTAAAGAATTTCAGACGGACAAATTTACAGTAATCCCCGATACCACTCTTTTTTGCCGTTATCATTAGCAAGGTGTTGTGTCACGCTAATAGCCTTAATGAATGCATTACTTCATAATTAAATATTATGTAATTAAAAAGTAATTACTAATTAATCATAGGTACCATTATTGAAAACTACACGGGCTACTTCCTGCCTCAGTCATTTATCTCGTGTAAATAGCAGCACGATACGGTCGGTTCTCGTGGCGCTCATGAGGCTCGTAAACACGAGGGATGACTTCGTTCACATAGGCGTTGAAACATATCGCATACCCCCGGAACTCCGGTAAACAGCCTACAGTGAGCTTAGCGGTCGCAATCAGCATAGCCCGTATACGTTTGGCAAAGACAGTACTAGATCTTGGGCTCGCTTAGAGCTGATCGCGATTCATAATTAGTTAGGGAAGTTGTGAAATTGCAGTAAAATAAAGAACACATTTAATTTAAATCCTTTATAGTTGTTAGGAGGTCCAAATACATGCATCCAATAAGAGGCGTCTGTTTCTACATCTGCGTGAAGTACACAGCAAAGATGTTTATGTTTTACTAAACGTACCAAAACAGATGCTAACAAGAGTCAAGTGATGCGAACGAATCCCGATTTGATATTGACGTTTATTGCGCAATAATGTAGCAGTGAGGATGCCTGTAATAGCAAGTTAATGCCGTGAATAGGTTGAAAATTACGCCCTGTATTATTGCACATATTGCCCATGTACACATTGCACATGTAAAGTTCAAGGACCTGGTTGTCCGGTAGACCAGGCTTCAAGTACGGTGAAGAACCATACGCCAGAAGAGCCCAGAGCAGCACGTCTTCAGCTGCCGTTTATTGCGCTAAATACGAAGAACGCTCATGTCACGTGCGCTTGATCACCGCACTTCGTTTTCCTTTCTTTTGCGCGAGACATATCTTTGCTATTATCAACACTCCGCGTTAAAAACCAATCTAAATGGGGCCCCGAAACACTTTTTGAACATAGTAAGTAAACGTTGCTCGTGATTCGTAGAGGCTCATGCGAACAGGTTAGCCAAATGTTGTTGCACTACATGCAGAAGGGAATTTACAATTTCGTGTCAAAAACGGAAAAGAATCGCTTGATATCGTTTCCACAATGTCATAATATAGCGTGATCCCAAGAAGCTGGATCCTCGAAGGGTTGTGGCTCATACTTTGATCGCGAGAGCATTATAATACATCACTGCTAATTTTGAGTTTAATAACTGAAACCTAATGCTTCGTCTCAACATGTCCAAGGGCATTAATAGACGTTTGCCACGAGGCAACTGTTGATCAGCGCATGTCCTGCGGTCACTCCGCGGTCACTCCGACTGTTGATGGGTCCGCAATATAACCACCCTCTTGCACCTCACAAGCAGAACTAAGGATGAAAAGGGTCAACATCGAATGCTACAGTGGGAACGGATTCGACCTCTGATTCCCAGATTGCTACGCGCTTGCTAAGTATGTGGAGGCGTATTTAGCAATATTGTAGGTGGAGTTCAGCAGAACGGTGCGATAGCATCGGCGGGATATTGCGAGCGATTAGACAATTGTGATTGGCAGTGATACAGTCATCAGTCACCTAGGGAAGACGACAGAATTAAAAGTGAAGACTTTTCGTACAGTGAGAGAGGAGTTGACGTGTCCTGACGGTAACTCAGATGTTTAATATGTTCCTGTGTGAAGTAGGCTTCCGTATCTGGAGCCAGTTACCTTATGTACAATAAACCCTTTTTCCTTCATTCCTACTACCGAACGTATTCGTTAATGGGCTTGGCGATTCCTGGCCCAAACGCCACCTCAAGCTGCAACCATATCGTTGCGGCTAGGTTGGCGTTCTGGCCATGGAATCCACCAAGTCCATCGACTACCACGCCAAGTTGTAGAAAATTAACGAAAAAGGGTTTATTTAGCTTAAATAGTGCGGCTCCAGTACGGAAGCCCACCCCATGCAGGGACAAGTCAAACGTCCAAGTTCACATCAGGACCCGCTGTCCTCACTCTCGAACATTTCCTGCTTTTATTTCTGTCGTCTTTCCTAGGTAACTAGACTCTGTTGACTGTATCGCTGCCAATCACAATCGTCGACTCCGTTGCGATACCACGCCCATGCTCGCAATAAGCTGCAGTAACTCCGCCTCCGAAGAAACTGGTTTATAATCTGTGGAAAGAAATCAACCGGCGACAGCTGGTTTGTTCGTCGTTGACCCCCCCCCCCCCCTTTCTTCTTCGCTCAGTTTGCCAGGTAAAGGAGGGGATGAGGGCCTTTCGTGGAAGCCTGCAAGAGCCGGCTTACACGCTGTCTTGACGGCTGGATAAGTGCTGAGGGATGGGTGGTGATTTGACTCGTCTAATTAACGGCACCTCTCAAATCATTGGCGTGGTTCGCTCCTTCTCATTCTTTGCTCAGATTTCTAGGAAATCGTGGGGTGAGCGCCCTTCAACCGTCAATGTCCACGCTGAGTTGTCGTCTGGATAGGAGGCGCGGTAGTTTGACACGTGTCAAACGTTCAAGTACCACCTTTCTGCTATTGAGACTTTACAATATAGAGAGTGTCCATGCTAACTTTAGCGAGAGTTTCAAAATATGCAAATGCCACGTAGATAGACAGAAGAAAGGTAATGTAGCTCGCCGTCGCTTGGAGATACTCAAACTATTTTTTCATTCCGCGTAACTAGATAATTAGTCTTAATTAACTTCTCAAACGTTTTAATTAGATTAGAAGTATCAATGAGAAAATTGTAGAGCGACATGAAAAGCTCCCGACACAGCTTTCTGTTGCTCAACACGCTCTACATAAAAGTGTTTTTCCGGGCGTGAAAGAAGCCCGCTAATGCACGCAAAGCGCCTCGAGCGGCCAGTCGCGTGTATTATAGCGACGCCGCCCTATGCTTACTTAGGAAAGTGTTTCAGGGCCCTCTTAAAGCTGATCCTTCTGTCTCTCTTCTTTAGCAAACACATGGTTGTGCACCCAGTGCAAACTTCGGAATCAGCAGAAAGCGCCATCTTATGAGACGCAAATGAAACGTCGCGTCTGTTGTCCCGTCGTGTCATGGAATTTCTGGGGTAGCAGTAGTGCTGTTGGGCCCGTTGCCACCTGTTCATAACCACTTGGATCTACAGCGAGTTCAATATGTAAACCTGCAGCGATGGATGCCTAGATAACTGTCAGTTGGCGCAGGTCCTTCTACGGTGTTTCAACATTGTCATAAGGTTCTCCAGCAGTTTCGGCAATTGCAAGTAGGTGCATTCGTCTTCCATGAAGCCTGTTATAACGACATCGCTTCTCTTTGCTTTTGTATATAGAGAGGAAGTAATCCATGATGATTAAGTACATATTGATCAGTTTGCTACCTGCATTGTGTACACGAAAATGGGAAAGTGATGGGGTTAGACAGAATAGGAGTTCAGATTGTACAAATGGAGTATTGCACGAGACGCAACCTTTCTATAGCTGCTTTGACTATCACATGCTGATCAGGCGCTAGCTCGCTTAACGAATTCTACTCCAACTTTACAGTTTGTTTTGTTGGTTTAATTATTTTGCTGTGGCATCCTTTACAATGTCTCTTGTAGTAATATCTCTGCATAGATTTGGTAAAATCTTTTACCTGCAGTAAAGTAAGCATGGATACACCTCGTGAAGCTGAACAATGTAAACGAAATTATGTTTCCGAGCAGCTGTTGCTTCTCCGCAACAGAACATGATTTCCCCCGAAAAAGGAATGGATTCAGGTGGCTAGCAGCTAGAAATTACTCGAGCGGATCACAACTGGTCTTGCGCGGTGGCTGCCGACTTCCTTGAATGAAGCAGCGGTAAGCACGCGTCTCTGTTAGAGAGACAGCTTTGTGAGCCCTCGAAAAATATAACCGAAGGAGAATATAAAAAGTGATCGGCAAATGACTTTTGTTCTGAAGTCATTCACCAGATGTTGATATCTTTTTATGATCATATTGCTGTTGATGTTTTGGTTTTCATTCATCTTGAATATCTGTGTCGTTTACTGCTCCGGCATTCAACACTGTGATTGTCATAAGAAGCCAAGTGAAGGCGTGCAAGTGAAGAACTTAAATGATTTGCTGAACGGAGGGATGACCTTAGGTCTGCTTACGTGTGCCACAAGAAATGGCAAGCAATTACGAGAGTGAAGATGAAACCTCAGGCAAGTCGCTACACAGAGCGCGAGATACGTCATCAAAGAGCAGGTGAGAAGAAAGGCCGCACATCCGAGCGGTAAAACCAAAAGAAAGGCGCGCTCCTATGATTTTGCCATAGCTCTGTCTATAACAATTTCTTTTTCGTCTGACTAGATTGCACAAATCAGAATGTATAATTACCTATTAAGAAAGCGTTAATAATAATCTTCCTAACTATTTATTTCGGGAAAATATTGAAATTCCAATATTTGGGACAGTGTGTTTGCAAGGTACATCCACTTGGAAGAAAGTTGTAAACTACCAGCAGTTATGAATTAGGCGCCGGCGAGGCGAAGTTTCTGTATATATTCAATATGATTCCATTTGCTCTTTTTAATATATCCCCTCGTTATGCTTAAGTACTAAATAATGAGAACGGCAATGCATTTCTTCGCATATTTTGAGAACCAAAATCTGAAGTCCAATACTCCCCCCCCCCCCCCCCCCCCGTCACCGGTATTCCTTTAACAGTGATGTTCCTTGAGAACTAGGCGGCTACAATATTTTAATTCCGATATACGAGTACAGAGTAAAGCACAGTGCTTAACGCTCAGTTGTAGACGTCTCTATAAATACTTGGTTGCGCATTTTAATTCCGCAATAAAATATACATACATACATATATATATATATATACATAGATATATATATATATATATATAGAGAGAGAGAGAGAGGTGCACAGTGGAGGCATGCTCGTTCACGTAAAGTCAATATTTATTATGCAAACAGTGTCGAGAGTGGAACTCTCTTCTTGATGCAATCTGAATGTTTAGCCGAGAATGCTGCCTGATTTGCTTATCGTTATCATGCACTGCCACGAAACAAGTACACTACTGAGCGTAAATCACGCAGTCACGGCCTGTGCTGCTGCTCGGTCATTTCTGAAGCGACAGCATGCGCCGTTCTTTAATATATGGCACGTTACATAGCTCGGCGATTGCGGCCCGCAAGCCACATGCCATGGCAACATATGAAGTAAAAAAACGACCAATAAACATGAGAAGAAAAAAAGCGCAAGAAACAACTCTAAGTGGTATTGCTGTTTTGGCTAAGAGTGAGAAGGAGAAATTGTAAATGAAACCACTAAGTTAAACAAATTTCATTTAGCATTTGCAACTAGCAGCCAACATGTCCTTCAGCCTACGACGACACCCTCGATATTAAGACTGAATGAGGCGCGTTTAAGAAAGTTTCGTCTAAATTAACCGCGCTTTCTTGCGCAACTCCGCGTCGTTATTGCGTGGAAGACCGATCCTCTTGTTGAAAAGTTGGCATCAGACAGAACACTTGTTCGACCACCGTCTCACAGAGGGCACATACACTCTCCAAGGTACATTATGTGAGTAGCCATAAATAATTTTCACGTTTCTTATGCGTCTGGTTTCTTTTGTAAGTTATTGTTAACTTCTTGAATACACTATTCTACTATGGCGTGAAATGGATTGTGTCCGTTGTAATCCGGACGAATATAGTCACTAAAGCGGACTTCTTCTGGCACAGTTATGGTGTTGCAAGGAAACCAGTGTTCCTGAACATTTCACATGGGACACATTCCTGAGTTTGATGGTCTAGCTAACGATATATTAGTAATTGGTAAGATTCTCAAACAACGACCGTGTGTTCTCGAAGGCCATGTGTCTCAGTGGATTTCCTTTGTGCATTTTTGAGAACTAACAACCACACTTTCCGAGGGAGCCGTGCGCATATGAATAGGAAATCTTAAGAAATTGCATTCTGCAACACACCGCAGAAAGAAATTGCCACAGGAAGTTGAGAGTAAGTGATAATGCCAGTCACTCTATCTCGGTTTTCAGATACACGTGTCTTCTGGCCTCGCCGTAGAGACATGCGTACCATTTTCACCATCATGCTTCCACTTATTCTCTGTCACAAGGCTTTGTTCTGACGCAACGTTCCTTCTACATTTCAATGTCATACATGCGGAACAGTGTTGGGTGCTCCAGCGGACATGGTTACACTGCCGCAACTGCCGGCTGAAGTATCCTTACTTTTGCGCCCTGTCGGCTATATACAGTAAAAAACACGCGAGATGGGAAGGATGATAGCTTACTTCATCTTATATTGACCCGAAGTATCACGGCCGCCGGTGACCAGAGTGAGGACGTTGAAGTGAACAATGTTTAGCGACTTTTCTTTATCACGGAGACGATATAGTCGCATCACAAGTGGTTTCTTCGTTGCTAAATAACCTTCCGTGCTAATGCAGTGAAACAGAACAAAAGAAATAGTGTGACTTCGTCTATACTATTACCAACAACTTGCACTCCTTGGCGTCCTTCCAGCTTCTTCATATTCTTAAACCTCTGGCTAAAGGTTGCTGGGACATGCTGTGTTAATTGCGGCTGCCGGATGCAGCTGTCATAAAATATTAGGAAAGAATAGGTGACATCAAACACTCCGATAAAAAGTTATTTCTTGACCAAGACGTATAGGCCAGGCTCTGCGCAGACGCGGTGAAACCTCGACCACAACCACTCGCGCACATACATCTTGTCTGTTCTAGGAGTTTGCACAGCTACGACATCTTTTGAATGCAGTGGAGGTGGCGCTTCGTTTGGACTTACATAAAACTTTTTTACCATGAAAGTGTTCCCTGTCGAGATCCAGCGAAAATCTGTGCATGTATATGCGTCCCGTTATCATCATCATCAACAGCAGCAGCCAATTCTTATGTGCACTACAGGACGAAAGCCTCTGCCTGTGAACTCTATCGCAAGGAGAGTCCTCCAGCCATCATCATCACGCAAGCCGCGTAGTATACGAGAAGAAGCTTACTTATATATGGTTGATGATCAGGATGTGGAACAGATTTTACTAATACCTTTTCAATTCTTTTAATTGTAGTTCGCCGCTCGTTTCGAAATGTCTGGTTATAGGTTTTAACAAAATTGATATATTTGCTGAACAGACGGTTACCATAAAGAAAAAATATCAAAGAACCTCGTGTCAGTGTTGATGCTGACGCGAATGAGTTATACACCGGAATGCATACAAGATTGCCTCCAATCGCAGTGTATGAGGACATCACGGCGATTCAAATACACCTCTTGGGACTACTTATGTGAACTGTCACTGGTATGTCATTCAATATACGAACCATGTTTTAGCGCATTCAGTACTGCGTATAATATTTGCGTGAATATAACGGAAGTTTTCAATGCAAAACATTTCTTGGCAATCATTTGTCTCTTTGACAGCACCTATCTATTTAGCCCTCTACGTCTTCATGCTCTCATGGTCGTTTCGCTAAAGTAGTGTGTCCCAAAATTGGCACAGAATGAGAAGAGAGCATGACGAAGATAAAAAATTTGTCATGACATGTGTCTCATAACATAAATGATAGCTCATGACATGTGTGTCAGGTAGGTCGTGAAACAGCCACCTACGTCTTGGTTTGTACCAAAATTGGCATAGTATGACAAGAGTGCATGTCGAACATAAATTACAGGTAATGACATGAATGTCATGAGGTGCTCGCCATGTGGGTCATGATACAGCCGCCTACGTCTTGGTATGTCCCAAAATTGGCGTAGTATGACAAGTGTGTATGAAGAACATAAGTGATAGGTCACGAACTGAATGGCATCATATGCGTGTCATGTTGGTTATGAAGCAGCCGCCCACGTTTTGGTGCTCTCATGGTCGTTTCGTTAACTTGGTACGTACCGAAATTGGCAAAGTATGACAAGACTGTATGGCGAACATAAATAAATTGTAGGTCCTGATACGAATGTCATGACATGCGTATCATGTAGTTCGTGAAACAGCCGCCTCTACATCTCGGTTTGTACGAAAATATGTGTTGGTGCTCTCATGGTCGTTTCGGTAACTTGTTACGCTCCCCGCACACAGATTCGCATGGCATCGATTTCCACTGAGTGTCCGCTTTTTTTTTAAGCGCGCATTCCTGCATTTCGTGTGGGCCCTCGGCGTCTTCCTTCGGCGTAACCAAGCGAACGAGCACAACGAAGGAGAGAGAGAGAGAGAGAGAGAGAGAGAGAGAGAAATAATTATTAACACAGCGCACACGGAGCACACCGAGGGATGAAAGACGCCGATATGGAAGATAGCGCGAGGCGTAAAGAGGAGGGGGTTTTGCTAAAGCGTCAGAACAAAAGCGTAGTGCCGTGCAAGACGGGCTCTGCGGCGACGACCGCTACGAGGAGCCGCTAGAGTAGTGCGCCGTGTATGTAGCCTACACGCAAGCGCTGCTTTTAAAACAGCGCTTGCTTGTAGCGTCCCCTAGCACCATCTTCTCTTCACCGATCGCATGCGACGAGAGCGCGCCAAGGATATATCTAAACAAAGCGCTACATAAAGGGGGTCTGTCTGCGGTGGCTGCTATGCCGCTGCGGCGGACGGTAGTTCCACAGTCAGCCGAACGAATTTACCGCAGGGCCATCTCAAATTTAGCGCGGCGATGTGACAAATGTCTCCGAACGGGTGTGCGCACTATGTGTAAAAACAGTATAATGTACGTAGAATATTACGTTATACATGTAATCACCTGCATGTACCTTATTTAGGCTCAGAAAAAAATAGTGGCAGTCATTCTGTTTCGCCCTCGTACTATTCTTTGGCCTTGTTTGACACTTTTGCATACCAAGTTAACTCATGCAGGCTTATCAACGAAAGCGGATGAAGAAACTATTTGACTCAGGTGGGAAGCAACCAGACGTCTTTGCATTACGCGTGCAACTAAATGAGCTACCGCGGCGCCGCATTCCCATCCACTTTCTGGGGAATTTATGTGTTACTACTAGAACTAACCCTGGCAGTGTCAGCCAGCGCCACCACACACAAACCTTGGCGGCGGATGTGGAACATCCTTTCTGGCGCAGGCGTCACGAGTACGGGATCTTTTCGGGTCAACTGGTCAATAAACCCACACGTGCTGCCTGAAGGCATCAATGCTACCAGATTCGAGACCCTAGTTATTTATTAACGAGAACAAAGGGGGTTAACCGAGAGGCCTGATTTTTATTTATCATATCATGAGTGTGTATGTGTTTGTGTGCGTGTGTGCGTTCGTGCACGTGTGTGTGTGTGAAACATGCACCTTCGCCCTTTACCACCCTTCAATGTACAGAATGTCAACCATTGTTTCTGGCACCTCTTAAGCCTAACTGCCTCAACATATTGTGTGAACTTGTCCCTAAGTTCTTGCAACTCGCCTATATATCTGCTCCACGAGTAATCTACATCGTAATCCTCAGCAAAGCATTCCAAACATGCATAAAGTCAACAAGGTTTTCAGAAATTCAGGAATAGTCGCCCTTTTTCAAAGACAAATTATTTTCTTGTCTTGGGCTTTCCGTGCGCCGGGTTTCCATTTTAATCTTTGCAACCACAGCCTGGCGATCCCTATTCCTTGGAATGATGTGAATTATAATTATGAAATTATGAGAATTACAAAAGAAAGGATAGAGTATATGATTAAGCGGAGTGAGTTCCAATACGTACTGTAACAAGCCAGAAACGCCAACAACAGTTTTTTGTATTTCATTTATGATGTGTCTAGCCTTTATTACTTAGCATGCACCGTCTTCCTATTTCATGCCAGGTAAATTAAGTTCACCCACTAACAGTGTGGTTGGATGAGACGCCTCCGAAATGATTTCGTACAATCTTTCCAAAATAAGCAACTCTGGTCTCGGTGGTCGATTAAACGCGGGGCAATTTAATCGAGACCACAGGATGCCGTAAATCGGGTCAATGTAGCCTCATGACACCGCTCCTAATGACTTTGCAAAATATTTTGAAAATCCGGGCTTCGGTTTCTGTTTAAGCCCTATAGCCGCACGTGCAATGAAAGATGCAAGCACTTTGGGAAGTTTATTGGTATATTCGGAACAACCGCAAAGGGAAATCTTAGAAAATCCTTAGAAAATCCTGCACACCTATACCAAGGAAAGAAAGAAGTCATCCAGCCGACTGCAACACAAAGCTACGAATAAGCCTGTACGGGTTACTCAGACAGAGATACTCGTTTGTCTTTACTTGCGTGCTACAGTCGGATAGATGGCGATTTTTCCTTTCAAACATCATCCAGTGGACGTGTTCTCCGACAATCACATTCCGCTATACAATCCCCTTCGCTTGACGTATTGCTCAATCAACCAATCAGTCCGTTCTATTTTGCTCAACCAGCCAATCAAAAGCGCTCACTGAAAGTGACATCGCCAAAAGCGATAATCCGAGAGTTCAGTATGTCCCCAGCTGAAGCACTTGCCTGTGGGCACTTTGTCACTGAACGCCACATGTTTCATATATTTCAACAAGTAAAAACAACTTAGAAATACAAAAAGTGGCCAGGTTAAATTTATGCGCACTGAGTAAATTGGTGTTACCCCCTGCGACACTTGGTAGCTTGACATATATCTCACGTATAGGTGTAGACGCGGTTGATTTTCTAGAACATTTTTAGCGATTTCCATATCAGTTAGACCATTGTAAACCGATGTCCAGCTATTACGTCCATATCAGCCACACCATAATACTTCTATCCATTTCTTAGTTCTGATAAATTTATTATTGAAATATTCTCAATTTCGTATGCATAATTTCAATTTATACACATCAGCTTGTCAAATAGTTCAAATATAGCCTAGGTGTGCCTTTATGAACAATTTGCGCTATATTTTACTTTGAAATCCATTAAAACCCCGATACAGAGTTTGATTTGTCGGCCGATCCATCTGTCTGAGAACGCTAGCCTTCGTCATTATGGCCACTTGGATTTTGCCTCACGTCACTCCGGCACGTGTCAACTTCGTAGGAGGATAGGCATAACCACGGCACTATGGCGAAAAATTCGCGCTTGGTAAGTTGTTCAAGATTCTGCGCTCCACAAAGGCCCTCGCGGTGGCGCTGTCTGTACGAGCATTTCGGCGGACAATATAGAGGAAGTACAGCAAAGGACGAAAATCAGGTTGTCGGCTGCGCAAGAAAACAGTTCTTCAGAACATGATGGTGTCCACGGTGAAAGCGTGTGTTTGGCTGAGCGAATTAACTTAGCTCTGCAGGGGAATCGATGTGGTCGCTATGTCGGCTAGCCGATCTTCTGACAACATTGTGACATCCCTTGCACATTCTAATCCTAACCATGCGAAGTAACAAACAATGAAGCTAAGTATGCAAAGTAATTATTATATTCATTTGAAAGTAGATAAAGCAATTTGTTCCCCTGTGCTGCTTCTGGCTTTATTGTCCGTACTTCGTATGGTTGTGACTGACAATAAACACGCCCATATAAGATTCGCCGATGCTTCTCACTCTTTACATTCTATGTAGAAATTTATTCATTATTAAAGCTATGGTAGGCGAAGCCCCATATTATACTTTTTGGCTGACGGCCAGAAGTGAAAAAGGTAAGGCTATAAATAAACCGGCGAATCTACATTGGCAGCACTAGCTTCTCCTTGCTACTCCATGCGAGTATAAGTATAGTAAGTAAAGTAAGTAAGAGCACCAATAAATTTTTTTATCCTCCTACTTCCAACTTCAACTTCACAGATACTCTTCGCTCGATTTCGTGGCTGCCACTGAAGGCTGCGAGGCTTGCCTTCTAGAGTAAGCTCGCGCATTATAAAAGAAAATCACGAGTGCGCAGATTTCACGCCCAGCCGGTCGGCGCCGTCGTCGCTACACGTGGCAATCCGGTTAAGAGGAGCCGCGACTCGCTCGGCAAACGACTCGACGGCGGCTTCAGTCGGCACCGCGGCGCAATGCGGTGCTTCTCTGGCAGTCATTACCCGGAGGGTTCTGCAGGAATAGTGCTACGCCGGGATAGCTTATGACCGCTGCAGACGGAGACCCATTAGCCCGATGCAAGAAAACGACAGATTGCGCGCGCCTTCTCATTTGCGCGCGTGAACTTCCTAGGCCGAAGAAGAGGCTGCCTCTCTCGAATGCTAACGCCTGGTTATCGCACTACGTATAATCACGCGCGGATGCGGAGCGTGCCTCGACGCGCTCGGTGGCAAGGGTTGGAAAGCCGCCGTTAACGTGACGGAGCTCAGGCTTTACGTAGGAGCCCGCTGTTGTCTGTGTGCTAGGAACTAGTACGGGAAGCCAAAGCGGTTCGGACATTTCACCTTTGTCTGTACCCTGACTCATAAACAGTGCAAACACTACGGCCAGCATAAGCAAACTTTCGAGGCGGCCTGCTTACGGACTACTCTATAAGACACATTTTATTGCATATGCGCACTAAAATTGTTTTCACAAATCTATCGGCATAGACACTAAAAAAGTACCTATGCCGATACGGTGATAGGAGCACTGAACAATTGTGCTTCAAGTGGTTTGGCAACGACCTCTGTTAGTTTGGAAGGCTTTCAGGTAAAAAATAAAAAAACTGACTATAGCTAAAAACTTATAAAGGTGGTGCTGTCAGCGATCTATTCGAACACGTAATATCTCCTTTTCGCCCTGAGAAGGAGCACAGCTGAAGTAAGCAAGCGTAGTGA
The DNA here is from genome assembly GCF_023375885.2 of Dermacentor andersoni. Taxonomy (NCBI): domain Eukaryota; kingdom Metazoa; phylum Arthropoda; class Arachnida; order Ixodida; family Ixodidae; genus Dermacentor; species Dermacentor andersoni. Next base: position 92,496,544 of record NC_092816.1, on the reverse strand, counting down.
TGAGGCTTCTAAAGTTCATGCTTATTCATTGCCGCGGGTAGTAGTACTTGGCCCTATCCTCGAAAAGGGAGACCCGCTGTTGCAGTTCCTGCTCCATTGGAGGCCTGCTTTATGATGTGGGCTACGGACGGAAATCCCACCCGAAGTCCTAAAGAATATCCCTACTAAATTCATTGGCTTGTTCTTAATTCCGGATAGAGAAAATAAAACTCAAGATCTGATCAGAGACAGCAGGCAAAAGGAATGAGCCGCTTATTGGCTTCCTGTAAGCTGTAATTTGTTGTTATTGAGTTCTTTCTTTTCCTGGTTGAATATTCATATTCCTTCTGATTAAACCGAGTAAAACATTCTTTAAGGCCTTGCAATCGGTGGCAAATTGTTGTCGTGTATTATTTCAGTTAGGTTGAAGGCTGCTCGTTTGAAGTGCAGTGGAAAAAAACTACTGTGTTCACAGTCAAGTTGTGACGTGTCTAATCGTCTTGTAGTACTAGTAGAGACGATTCATCCATGGGATGCTCTAACTAAGCAAACTTGAGCGGCAGCACTGATCTTTCATTGGTAAAAATAGGCATCCAGCATTGCAGTATGTTTTACGACAAACTTTCGATGTTAAGCAAAGGTCATTAGGAAGTGGAACAGTCACTTCACTTTATGAAACATTCATGTTCCCCCGCGCCCCCTTCTTTTGAGGATGCTTGCTGCTGGCTGCTGTTATGCCCAATGGGTTTGTAGGTGCGCGCTTCATGGAAAGCACGGGAGAGAGTGAACAGCTGCTGTTCAAAAGGCGTCTCGTCGCATAGCAACCAGAGGCATTGTACCATAAGCACGGACGCAAGCTCCTCTGTAAATAACAGGAGGTTGAAGCATGTACTGAAGGCGAAGGGGAGATAGGCTCGCAACTAAAATTAGGCAGGCCCAACACGTATGCTGGAATCTACGTGAACCGAAGCTTTGCAGAAGCGGCTAAATAAATTATGTACAATTAACGGGGGTGCTTACAAATGTGTTTGCTTTCTTCCTACGCAACGTGCTACCTGATATAATGTTTATGGTGATACACCACAACTGTCATACATGCAATTTTCCTTTTTAGCTATTGTGGGGTGGTGTTCTTGCTGCCTGGTGACGTCTTTTATTCATAAGTCGAGCTTATCCAGCAACATCCACCAGAATTGTCACGTATACCCTGCTGAAGTACACGCCGAGTCTCCCGACGTCAGCACTTTACAGAGCGTAATCGTTGCAGATGCAGATATAGAGGCTAAATGTTAGTAGTTGCAGATACCCAATTTTGTGGGAGAGGCTAATAACTGGGTAGTTCAGCATAAGCGTCGACGCGCGTTGTCGAGAACCTCGTTCTCCTCTTCTTTTGTCCCCTGGTCGGCCACACCATGTTATAATATTGTACAATATTTATGTTTATGCAATACATCGTTCACAAGCCATGCCGAAACACGCGACGTCTTGAGTTTTCCAAAATGTAAGAAAAAAAAACCACAAAGAAATAGTAGAGTTGACACCGAATCCACAATGAGCTTTGGATTCTGATGAAAAAACTGTTCCATGTCCCTAATTTTGCTTACTGCAGCCATATAAAACGGCGTCGTAGCCTCCATGTTACATACACCACCTATTTAACAACACTGCAGCTGCTTCATCAGTGGTGGCGCCAATCATGAATATATTTGCATCACTTCCGAAAACATTCCGAAATCTGTTTTGCTGCGCAAAGGGGACGCCTTACAATACTTCGGATACACATTAGCGTGAACTAAACTGGCCTTTATAGTCTTTTTAAAATCGAGAAAGCAACATGCGTTTTGTGAAATTTATGAAAAATTTCGAAGCAGAGCCGACATTCGAAAACCATTTGCGTTCCGCCAGCACTTGCCCGGAGCAAGGCAAGGTGATACCCGAAGATCCTTTCCACATTCTGCAAATAACTCTCACCAGCCGTTTCCTCCCGCCCGCCCAATCTTTGATTCAGCAACGAGCGACATGCATCGCGAAGGAACGTGAGCGCCATTCATACTACTGCCACGCGTTCGCCCTCACGCCTCCTTTCGACAATAGGGGTCGCGACGAGAACAAAGGGTTGCAAAGGACGCATGAACAAAGGAGCGATGAGCACGAAATGCACTAAGGAAACCCTTCGTTTCTTGAGTAACATGCAGAAGGCCGTATTATACGCGTTCGGGCGTACCTAGCGAGTCAAAGGCAACGAGTGAGACCGGCGGGAAAAACAAAGGCTGGAACAAAGAAGGCTCGCACAATGCGCTGGGACGATGGTGCATAGGGAAATGAGGTCGGGAAAGACGGCAAAGCAGACGCACTACAGCGCGAACGAGAAAAAGCGGAAAGGAGCGGCCGACGTTGTAAGCGGGGAAGGAAGGGGAGTACGCTGGTGATAGTAAAAGGACGTTTCTGAAGTACACGCTCTTTACGTATATGTACCAAACGGAGGGAGAAACATGACTGAGCAATGCGGCAGTATTCACGCGAGACAAAGGCACTCGGAGGCAACATAAAATGTTAGGATACTAAGGGCGAGACGAAGCGATCGCAGGAATCTCTTTTTTTATTTTTTTCACTCTTCTTTCGACCAGCTCGGTGAGTTATAGAAGGCAGCTTAGAGTAGAGAAAGAAAAATGGCATACTATAAGTACACGTGGGAAGTGCACATAAAGTACGAAAACGACTGGCGACGGCCCAAAAAAAGAAAGAGAGAGAGAGAAAGATGGGAAGAGATAGAGAAAGGAAGAAGAAGAAGGAGGGAATAAGGAATAAAGAAGTAGAAGGGAGACCTCTGGGGGGGGGGGGGGAGCTGGCCATCTCAGGAAGAGCCGCCCGCGCAATAGGCGCACAAAGGGAAATGTCGAGTAATGGGGAAAAAGCGAGTGGGGATCGCCCAGGAAAATGGCCGGCGTTATCTAGGCCTCTCTCAATTCATAAATGATCGGCCTCAGCATCATAGGCTTCTTTTGCAGTTCGATAAAGGCCAAGAAAAGGGTGCAGGTTCGCGCGATGAAAGAAAGGGAAATAAAGAGGAAGGCGCAAAAGCATCCAAGTAACTAGCAACATCTTAGTAAGGGCTAGTTGGTTCATCTTTAGCGCTATGCTCAAACAGCGCGACTGAAACAAGCACACACAGAGAAATAAACTCCACAGAAGAAGCGCTGATGACCAACTGAGTCTTGAAGAGTTTATGGAATCAGGCAGCGCAATTAACGGAAGGAGGTTGCCCCGTTCTCTCATCACTTCAGTATGTGACACCATCTCGCAGAAATGAAAAGGATGAGGTTCGAATCAGCACGCAGATAAAAAGACAAGAGACCAGCGTACATGTTGCCGTATGTGCACATGTTATGGCACAACCCAAAGAGAGTACCCAACCGCTATAACGTAAATGTACCTTTCGGAGAGCCTTGCATGCTAGCTAAGGGGTACAATCGATAAAGAATCAAGAGAACGGTGGCACATTTCTTCTGAATAAGCATTCCTATCGTTACTGTACCTTTTGAGGAACAAAGGACTGTTGCCGCTGAGTTGTAACACTATGGCAAGGGCGTCTACAAACTTATCATCGAGCCACAGTAACGGCTTCCACGGGCGAGACTGAGGCAAATTATGTCGCTCCTAAGGACGCTCCAGGTTAGGTGCTGCAAAACTAGCCTCCTCCTCCTCCTCCACGCTCAATCCTCCCTAGCTCATCCTTCAAGCTTTAGACGTCAAGTGGTACTTGCGCTATCTCGGCTTTTGATTCCAAGCAGAAGCAACGCCATCTGCAGTTTGCTAATGTAGCGCACAGGTGCGAGAGTGTAACAGCAGTGAAATGGAAAAATTAAGGAAGCGAAAATCCCGGAAACAGAAGTGGAGGAATGGAATATTGCGGATGCTGGGTGAGGGTGAGCGACAAATCAGAGAACGCGGCGCACGTCAAAGGTCCGTGTCATACAGTTTATCACAATTGCTAGAGGGAACCCTGGCGCTAGTATCTGCGAGAGCTGCAAGCATGGCAATTCAGGCCGTGTAGGAATGATGGTTAGTGCAGGGATTTTCCTATACTTCGTCTTTCTTGCTTTAGAAACTGGCCATTTTCATGAAAGTAATGCGCTATAAACAGGAGTGCGCGTTTTCGGAGGGTGTTTTCGGAGCATAACTTTTGGCGGAAATTCGGCGCTTGTCGGAGTTTCTTTCTCGTAAATCCCCAATTCTCCGAAATTCGGAGTTAAATTTTTCATTATTTTCAATACTCCAAAAGCTTAAATGAAATGATATCGGAACAAAAAGACATCAGGACAAACGAAGCGTATTTTGGTTGTCTGGAAGGTTTGAAGACAAAACACGTATACGCACAAGCACAAATACTTGAATACAAATACCTACGTTTGTGCGTGTTACAACCTTCAGGCTTGTTGTAGTAGACGCAAGCATACTTTACTAGGTTGCTGTTACTCATGGAAGCACGCTCCTTTCGATTGATGATCCTCAGCTTTGAAATGCCCTTTCAACGTTTGCACTAGAAACAGGGAGATCCAGAAGACAAAGCGCGCAGCGAGAACGCACACGCCGATGGACAGTGTGAAGTCTCCAAAACAACACGCGTTCATCAATGTTACTGATTTCAAAGCCCTGATTGCTTGCAAAATGACTCATGAGCTCGCTCGTGTCATCAATTTTAAGAAACAATAACTTAAAGATCGGCGCATAGAGAGAGCGAGAGAAAATATTGCAGAGAAAAGCAGGGAGGTTAACCAGAGGTAGTTCCGGTTGGCTACCCTGCGCAGGGGGAAGGGTTAAGGGGGATAAAAAGAGAAACAGAGTGGAAGGGGGAGATAGAAAGAAAGGGAGACAAGCACGAACAAAGCATAGATTTCGAACGCGTGGGTTAGCTCATGCTTCACATTTGGACTGACAATTTAGACACTGTACCAAAATGATTCATTGGTGTACTGGAGTGCATCGCAAAGGTTCCTCTCAACTGTCTGTGTCCACTTTTCAGCAACAGCAGGTAGTATCCACAAACGTATGCGACAGTCGTTGAGCGGTCACTCGCGTCGAAAAGTTCCAACAAACTTGCGACATCTAGTGTGAAGACATCAGGCGGGTCACGCCACGTACTGAGGAGCGCGTGCAAACGAACAAGCACATGGCAATGGGGTAAACATGGTGTAGCAGGGTACTCTTTGCCTCAAGTTCCTTAATGAATGAGAGCACAGCATACGAATTCGTCTTAAGCTCAGCTTAATGAGCTAGTCGTGCACAACTTCAGGCAATGAAACAAGAGTTTTGAGCGTCTCGCACTTCCTTCCCTTGGCATCGTCGCTTTTCAAGAAAGACAAAACAGTACGCTGATAGTCCAAAACATCTTCTAGGGCTTCATACAAAGAGAACCACCTAGACGGACACACAGATTTCAACGACTTGATGGTCATGCCCATAGCCACGCACGCAAGACCAAACTTACCACGGAGCTCCCGCGACGACTTCAGCAGGGCACGAGAGTGCACAACAAAATCGTGAACTACTTTAAATGAGGTCGTCTTAATTCCATTCTGCGGAGCGTTGTTAGGTAGGTGGCATGGATGATTGAAGTGAAGTACCTTGAAAACGGGGCTAGAAAGTTGCAAGTCTTTATGAAGCTTCTGCAAGTAGGAAGCTGAATCAGAGCACAACACAGCTACATCGGCTAAGGCTTTTCCGACCTTTTGAAGAGGGGTTTGTATCAACATGTCAACTGTTACTGCGTTACACTGCTGAACTACTTGCAAGCGTATCATGAGGGTCCTACGTTCAGGAAGCTCGTCGTCGTAGAAGGATGCAAGCAACGCCAGTGCCGGACGTCCCCGGAATTCCGGCGCCTCGCCGATGGAGATGGAAATGGGGCGGTCTTTCATTGAAGAGCTTATCGTCGATATGTCTTTCGCATTGACCTCATGTAGGTATTTCCGATGTAACTGATCCTTACCTTGCATCGTGCGTGCCGCCGGACACTTGCTTCTAAAGAGGCTGCCAAGAGGTCCATCATCCTGGTGCAGCGGAATCCCAGCATCACAATGTGCGCGGCAAAACTGGTGCGGCATGTGATGCGCGTCTTTTCTGTTGGATCGGGGCCGCGTGATGCATTCTTCCACCGAGCTTTGCTGTGACGAGTTGCCTAAGAGATAGGAATAACAAGAGGATGTTAAAAAAAATGGATGGCGACCATGCGAAGTCTCTTAAGACGCCTGGCATAGAAGGAAGCGTGCACAGTAAACGGAGAAACAGTGTAAGGCTGCATGAAGCAAAGAACACACACTCTCACATAGCCGTAAATTCAGAGCACCAACAGTTAAAGGGCTCACTTGCGTCTAGACGGGGCTTTTCGGTTGAACGTGGCGTTGTGATTGTAGATGCTTCGCAAATATTCAAGGCACCCTTGCAATTTGCACTGCTGTCACACGACAAAACTTGCAAACAATAACTCCTTCAGATAACGTTGGCTCGTTAAAATCACTAACCTCCTTTGCATAGTCGCTCGAAAGCTTGCGTTTCCTTCCCATTTTGCTTGCTCAAAATTTCTGTTTGCGCGTTACAAAAATGCGTCATGTGAGCATGCCATGCTTTCCGCCAGCAGGCTTTCCGCGCTCTATTCAGTCCGCTGGTGCTCGAGTTCCGCCCGGGTATCGTATATGAAGATGTCGTCTCGCGCTTCCTGGAGCGACAAGCCCTTTGTTAAATGTGCGATGGATGCGATCTACGAGATACTGTTGGCGTGAGGCAAAGTTTATATTGGCCAAACCGGCCGATGTATCAGTGACTGCTTAGAACGTACTCTTTATCGAAAGGCTTCCGATAAAGAACGGAGCAGGGTCACATTGGCCGTTAAAATCAGATATATCGAATAAATCCGAATTGCCAAAAATTTTACCGGCAAGCATTTATCGGATCTTTTAGGATCTTATCCAAAAACACCGAGCCCTAGTTATAAATAATGAAAAACATTATTACACTTATCCGACGGCAGGATATGAAAACAGCGCTTCTAGCACAGAACCTCGATATTGAAACTATTGAGCCAGGGACGCATGGACAAGTGGAAACGCTGAGCAGCGATTACAGGTGTTCGTTGATACTGCCTCCTTCATAAAAAAAAAGTATAGATGGCACTGAAATTTAGCAAATCAAACGCAGATAAAACGTAATTAACAAAGCGAAAGGACCTTCTGAAGCCACAAGAATGGAGATCAAACAAATGCATGTGTACTAAACATCAGTTCCATGGTGGTTGAATGACGCGCTTGATCGTTCCTTTATTTCCTTTTTTCATTCTTCTAAGGAAGAGCTAAGAACAATGACAAAGACAAATAAGTAAGAATGAATGTGAGAGTCTGCGCAAATCGCGTTGAAATTTCTCTCACTGCGTGCGTCGAAGTAGCGCGCATTACGCGTAAGTATTGCCCCTTGTATGGGAAATCACAGTTTGCAGGCGACATGTATACGTGCCCTGAAAAACTTACCTTCTCCTTTACTGTACTTAAGCCAAATCTTTAAGAAGCTTTAAAGAAGTCGCAGTTTCGCCAGAAAGGTGAAGAATCAATTGCGACAGCAAATTAGTAGACAGCCACAATAAGTAAGGATAGTAGTATTGGCCGTAAGAACTTGTAAACGCTCGCCTGTGAACTAAATTAGCAAGCACGGTGTCAGCGCGCACAGGCAAACATGCACACATCACTCACGCTGACAGCGGACACTCACTGTCAAAACGCTGACGTGTGGAAGCGCGGCAACAGCAGCGGACGATGTGTCCTACGTGCTGTCTACCGCTCCAACGCAAATTGAGCTGCGAAAACACAAAATACGCAATGCTACGAGCCATCGGCCCACCTAGACTGTGCCCCGAAAGTAGATCGCTTTCAAAATATAGCTCGGGCGACCGTGCGCAACCTTGTGTACGAAGTTGGTGCTGAAGTACAATACCCCCCCCCCCCCTACCTCTTGTTCCTCCAGTTCCTTGAGTGCGACGAAAGGCGGCACGATTCCTCTCCGCTTTCCCAACTTGCGTACGCGGGATTGAGCCGATATCGTCTGCTCACTCTCGCAAGCTTTCACGCACATGCAGCATACCGCACGCGGGGGACAGTGTTATCGCCCTTGGACTTTATACGCAGCGTACACCGACGGCGATGGCAATGCAGACGGCAGAAATGCAGCTGTGGTGCCCATATAGTTGCTATCGCAATAATAGCGTTGTTAGTAGGAACTGTTTCGATATATCCTAAACTGTCCCTTATACGCCGTGTATGCGACCTCTTCGTCCTCCTCCTTGGGAACCCGCCTTTCAGCTCTAAATAGAAATTGAAAAACCTCAACCCTAATTTCTTTTGCTTGGTAACTTTAGGGACAATATTTTAGATGCGAAATTTCGGCAGTTCCGAAAAGGAGGTAATAAATAATACTGAGGCGTGTAAAGGACAAGGGTGGTGCGACAACACGGTTTATGTTTCCATACATCTTTCCTCGTGCATCCAGTACCAGCTGCCGGCCTAGTGTATTGAGAAACGCAAAAAAAAAATGCACCCCAATTTGATTATGACAGATATAGCGCCCCCCCCCCCCTCTCCCTTCCTAGCCAGCTGCCCCCCAGCATGGTACAGCGCGCAGTGGATGCGCGTGTGCTTCAACTTCCGTTAAACGGAAGGCGCCGCAGTGTTAGTACGCGAGTGTACTAGCTGAGCGGGCGTAAAACGATGGCCCCTGCGCCGCTAACGCCGAGAAGAATTAAGGAATAAAGAGGCACCTTGATCCTCCTCTGTCTGCCGCAGGGGCAATGTTTGAGCACCGAGTTAATAGCCGAAACGACGCTGAGAGCAAACAACCAGTTTTTCTCGGCCACCCTTTGCATCCCCTCAAACTCTCTGACCGCTGACGAATATGCAGAAGCCGCCAGTGTGCCTTCTTCCGTCCCAACGTCACGCCACAAGAGGGGCTGTGCCGTCTCGTTCTTCGCTGTAAACGACGGCCTCGCGGTGTTTGCACTGCTGTGTGCGTGCGTGGATATGTATGTGTTCGTGCTTGTAAATGTTAGTGGGCGCTTGTGTGGGCGGAAGCGTCCGCGTGTGTAAGGAGTGCTCGGTATAGCATCGCGTGTTTGAATGCACCTGCTGCTCAGACCGCCGCCAGCGTTATGTGTATCAAGACTTCCCGGACAGTCTGCGGCGCTTCTCCCGGAAGATGGCTGAGGTGGTCGTTGGCAGTGAGAGCCTCCTTCGCCGCGCAGGCCTTTCATGTGGCGTGCGAGTGAGCATGTGGTTGGCTATGCGCGCTCGATAGAGATGTCGACGCTGTGGTCGTGAGAATGGGAAAAGGAAGTGTAAACTACGAGGAGAGAGGATGGAGCGTGAATGGAATGGCCAGCTCTCTTGATAGAAGAGGGATTCTTTCTTAAGCAAGCTGGTGGATCATAGCGGGCGTATTTTTCGGCCGTTTACTCTTCGAGAAGTGATATGCCGAGTATTCTTTCAGGTATTCTTATATTTTACGCTCATTCTCACGTGTTATTTGGTTATTCTTCTTTGAAGACTCGTCATGCATGGCATGTGTGAGAGATTTTGGTATGCTCGTTGATCTATGCCTAATACGTTTTGTCTGCGACGTAGATGCTGCATCATTGTTGCTCTTACTTGTGATGTATCAGGCGCACAATGAATTGGTTCTGCAATCATAGTGAAAGGTATAGTGATCAAAAGGTTTGTGCAGCTCGCTGTATCGGTGCCTTGAAGCGATAGATGCGATTATTTCGTTCTGTAGTTACTGCACAAATTGTTTTGATCGTAGGATTCTGTAACCATGGGTAAACACGTCTTGCTAGAATTCTTGAAGCAAGAAGAATATGCCTTGGTGTGTATTAAGAATTTCTGCAGCCTAGAAATAAACAGAGAAGCAATGCAAACATATTAAAAATATTTGTCTCCAGAAAAGATTGTAATGAAAAAAAGCGAACAGCAAAGTACCCTGAAAAAGTATAAACCTTATACACACATGAGGTACTCCAAAAACTAGCTATGTACATAAGAACGAAACTAGATAATGGTTATATACTGTTCCTAGCTCATCTAGCCAATTAACACCTCGTCCTTACGGATAGAATGTTTTCAACGTCACCAGTGGTGGCAGACCTCGATCCGGCGTTGCGTAATGCGTCGGCCTGTGTGGTTCCGACGCGGCGTAGGCGTCGACCTGCGCGGCGAGCGACGGAGTTGTTGCCATCCGCGAAAACCATCGTGGCACATAACGCGGTCTGGGCCAGTCGGACGTCGGTCCGCTGACGGGGCCAGGCGATTGCCTCCGTGGCACGGGGCAGCGGCCGGTTACGGCACCCTGGGTTGGACCAGGGCCGTGTAGCTCAGGCACGACGACGTAGTCGGGGCTCAGAAGCTGAAGCTGTTGCCAACCAACTCTCGAACATAACACTGTTCCTCGAAGCTGCCGCTTCCCGTCTCCTGAGCACAGCTAGAGATGCTTCTGCCCTGCTCATCGTACACGTCAGCAATGCCAGCTCCACCGCCCCATCGTCACCTTTTTCTTCATTTTCTTTTTCTCTCGCGCTTCGCGTGCTTGTCGCATGACGTGTCCACTCCCCGCTTTGCCAACCAGTGTCGCCGTCTGCTTCAAGTATTTGCACATGCTTTGCCGTTGACTTATGACAGTGTGCCGAGAAAGACGGCAAAGACAACAAAGGCGACACTTACAATCCTTCTTTTTTTTGTACGTGCAACATCTTCATTAGATTTAAGGTATGTATTCAGGAAAAACAGAGAAGAGAATTTCACTTGTGACCTGTCAATGTTAGAACCATGTTAATAAAAATGTAATGCTTGAAATTGTGTGATGGCACCAATATAATATTGCAGTGCGTGTGGTCCAGGAACCAGTCAATTATGGTATCTTGATGTGTATGATAGCTGCATATCCTTTCACATTGACCTATTTTGGGAACGAGACCCTATAATATAGATCGAAGTGCAGATAGTTGAACAGCGTAGAATTCACTTGGAGTGCTTTTGTTTTTTACATATACAGGAGTACTGCGGTACGATGCACCAGTTGCACTGATCAGGCAAGAATTCTTAAGGAATGAAAAACAAGGTGGCAATCCCTACAGGAGCAAGCATTTTCAAAACTGCACTTAAATAAATGATGAAAAAAAACACGAGACGCAAGTCGTTGTGGGCCCATGGCCTATATACGCCGTTTCCTGAGCGGTGGGTGAAACTTTTATTTGCGCCTCCTGCGTTTTCTAAAGCGGGCTTGTAGGAGGCAGAATTAATTCCAAAACAACCTGACATGTGCACTTGTGTTGGTTAATGCCATGCGGCCATAATACCTGAGCTGCCCAATAGCAGGCTCCGCGTTCGATGACGGCCTGAGAGCGAAATGAAGGGTTTCCCATTGAAGGAAGCACACTCGAGAGGTTTGGCGTTGTAAACTGACGGGTTCCTTAGTTTGCCCGTTTCTGTTTGATTCTGGGGGAATAAAGGCACGGTCTTCATAACGAGAAAATTATTTTAGTCGAATTTATTCCTTCATTTCCTCCCACCGTTAATGGTTGGCCTATATCGAGGCTAACATAGCCTGTGTGCTGCTGAGACTGCTCACGAAATGCACAAATGAATAAAATTGTAAGATAATCATTGCTCTACCTCCGTCCAGAACACCGAGCAAATTAGTGCCGTGAAGGAGGTTATAAAACGTCAATCCTACTTCTAAAATCCGGAACATTTACTTACCTTTCTGACAACACTTTTGTCTGCGTCCTAATTTTCCTTCCCTAATATGAAGTTGCTTCCTGACGCGGCAGGATGTCGCTAAAATATCAATTTCGCGAATTCCTGGCATCTGAAACTGACCTGGAAAATATAGAGGCCATTTCCCATAAGAGTTTTATAGGATGTCTCGAATGAAGTAGAATTTATCAAGTCACGAGAGGACGACGTGTGAACAAAATGCGTTTTAGCAGTGGCAGCTGTGGAGCTAGGGGAGTTTGACGAAATTTTACTGAAAGCCTCCACGTACACAATGCAGACAAAAAAAAAACAATTATAGCCAAGAGGCGAGGTGCAAGAATATCAGCTTCGCATTAGAAGGAGAGGAACATAGTAAAAATTGAAACAGTTTGCCTTGACATAAACAAAAAAGAAGAAAACGAAAAAAAAGAAAAGAGGGGAAACTAGAAAATAATGGCTATAGTTGCAGCGTAATTTATTCAGCGTTTAGTTTAATGCTAGAGTGGGTGAGCTGATGTTAAACGTTACCTTGCGTGCACCACTGCTGTTTGTCTGCGTAGTCCACAGAACACACAGGCAGACGTGTTTGCTTGAGGCTTTGTTCTGCGTCATTCTTCATAATCACTGAGAGTTGAGCAATAGCATTGCCTCACATGGAACAGCGCACAGTGGCAGAAATGTTAAACTTCAATTGAATTATGGTGCTGTACTTAATTCAATTGATTATTATATAGTTGTATGTATACAGTGGATAGATACGCTCGTGGTGTGCACCAGGTTTGGCTGCGCAGCGAAGACGCTCCTGTTCCTCGCGAAGCTTTTTTCGGGCTTGGGCGTCCTCCATGCTTAGTGCACACTTTGGAGCCATATTACTGGCGCGTGTTCACGTGCTCCTTGTGCAAACGTGACCAGCACGCTATTGAGATGCCAGCTCAAGGCGCTCTCTTCCGGGGTATCGATGATTGTAATGTTTACACTATGACAACTCGGCACACGACCTCCACAGCATAGCACAGGCACTTCTGTCGCTTCAGAATGCAAGCACAGAAGTGGCATACGCACAAACTACGCATCCCGGCCCGCGGTGGCGCCGTCCGGGATGCGCGGAGGAAACTTCGCCCTAAAACGAAATAAAAGAATAAGTAAAATCAAACACGCCGATGAAAAGTTATTTCTTGACGAAGACGTGTAGGCGAGAATTTGCGCGTATACGATGAAGGATCGACCGCAGCCACAGCAAACTCCGCAAGCATTCGATCACATATGATCTATTCTTGGAGTCCGCACAGCCGATAGAGCTAGGAGATGTTTTTTTTTTCAGTCCAGTAGAGTTAGGGCTTCTTTTGCATATTTATAAAGCTTTTTATTGCTACGGAAGTGTTCTCTGCCAAGATACAGCAAAAATATGTATCATGTATGTGCGTTCCACCACCACCACCATCATCATCATCATCATCATCATCATCATCATCATCACCAGTAGCAGCATTAGCAGCAGCCTTTTTTATGCCCACTGCCCAGAACGAAGGCCTCTCCTTTCGATCTCCAATCGCAGGGACAGTGGTCGCGCCAGCATCATGAAAATTGGCTTGCACCCGGGAACTTTTTATATACAGTTGATGATTACCAGTAAACCAGATTTTACTAATCTGTTTTCGATTGATTGAATTACAGTTCGCTGCTTTTTTCGGAATCTTCCGATTGGTCTTTAACAAAATATATATATTTGGTGAATAAACAGGTGCAAATATATAAACTTATAAGAAAAACTCGTGCCACTTTTGATGCTGAAACTCATGAGGTATACATTGGATAGGACGGTTGATCGGCTCCAAACGTAGTGGCAAGACGGCGGGTGGTTGAGGCAATCACTATCACTGCTTATGTGCGTTGTCGATGGCATGTATATTCGTACTTAAAATGTATTTCGTATCGTAGTTGCACAAATATAGGTAGCCAAGCCCCAGCGAAAATCTATCCCAAGTACTTACGTCATGTAATCATCATCCCGCAAATAGCATGCCATTAGCACGAGAGGGCGATACTTTGCCGCCTTCTGGGGCAGTGGGAGCCTAAAGGGGATGGTCGGCCAAGGGTAGGACGATACCCAGGAAGCGAGGGATGGGTCTCTCGTGTAAGGGTTGGGAGGCCAGGACGAGTCGTTGGATTGGAGAGGGCTGAAGAAAAGCGCGTGCCCTCCCCCGAAATGGCGCTTGCTTTTCAGTAATCTTCCCTATGTTCTCCCTGGTGTCTTTGTTTGTTGGCTTCTTATGATATCAATAATAAAAATCGGGGCCCTCGGTTAAGCCCCCTTCTTCTAGTATGTCTATATATATATATATATATATATATATATATATATATATATCAATCGCCGCCCTCATACTTCTGATTCCTTTATCCACGGTAAGTTTTTCCGCAAGGATTCGCCACTGCTCTCACGCGAACTCATGACGAGTGCCCAGGAGAGGCAAACAAGGGCTACTCAATATATAAAACTGCTGCACCTTTCGCCGTTGTCGTTGTCAGTGCGCCTGCAAAAAAGCCGCGGTCATCTGTCCGCTGCCAACCAAGCTCGTTTCACGACGCGACTCTAGGCAGCAACTTGCTCACAGTCATTGCGAAAGGCCTGGCACCCGTGCGTTATTCCACCGCCCGCACAAATCTTACCGTTCCATGAATTTCTCGCCACCTTATGGCCCTCAGCATCCTCGAACTCAGGCTTCCCAGCATTTTTTTCTTGCTCTCGTCATCTTGCAACGATGTCGTTATAGGCAGACAACGCACCTCGACGAAGGCGTTAATAACGAGATGTGCACTTACGCGTGACACTAGTGCCCTTCAGCGGAAGCAGGGGCATACGCACCCATAGACTGCTGAGAGCAATGGTTTTACGAGAAGTGCTATGGATTCTTTCCCTAGCTCGCTTCAGTATTTCTGGAGTCTCCCGTCGGTATGTATGTAGCACGCTCAATACGTATACGCTCGCAGCTGTGCAAATCACGTGCTTTTGCAAGCTATTAAAAGTAAGTGATTCGAAAAGAAGTGGCAACTTTTGTTAATGAAGCCTCATAGACGTCGCGGGCATCGCAATTTTCGCGATGATCGCCAATACAAAGAATATTTTTTGAAGATATCAGATAGAGTCTAGTCAAGTCATCGCCGTGTCTACACCGACAATAAACGTAAATGAAGGACACATGGGTGGACGAGAGAATATTTCTGGGTGGCTGGCATATATATAAATAAATAAATATGCTGTGGAAAGGGAAGCTGGGAGAAGAAAGATGAGAGGGAAGAATGAATGAGAGGGAACAACAGACGAACAACATATGAATAAATGTGTAGCTTGTGGCGGTATATATATGCCTCAGATGCCTGTGTTCGCACCACACAAGAAGATGCCCGTTTCTTGTTCTCTAGATTGGCATCGTGCAGGTTCCCCAGTGAATGTCGGTCCTTACGCTATACGTCTGGTCGGTCCCACCAATCACCCTCAACTTTGTCAAAAATATGGCATCTGTCATAACCATATACGATTTCCGTGCTCAACAGAGCCACTCTTTCAACCAAGCCAAAATGTTACCTTGGATTCCCATCGATTTCCTTGAATATTCGTAGCATATGCGTAGCATATGTGCATATATATGAATACCAGAAAAAAAAAAAAAAAACGTGTGTTGAGAAAATTGCACAAACAGGCCTGGAGTGCGGCCTGATCCCGGTGACCAGAACCGGTAACGCACTCTCTCACCAGAGCAGGATTGGCCACCCTGGTGCAGTACTTGGCCGCAACATCCTATATGAACACAACAATCAAACCCCGGCCCTCAGTCCCCAGCAGCTGCGAAGCAACTGACCACGGCGGCGGTCAGACCTGCGACGCTGCAGAGGGTGCTAAGAATCCCTGGCTCCGGACAGGCCGCCATTGGAATATGAACCTGGCAACGTTTAACGCTAGAACGTTATCTAGTGAGGCGAGTCTAGCAGTGCTATTGGAGGAATTAGAGGGCAGTAAATGGGATATAATATGGCTCAGTGAAGTTAGGAGGCCAAAAGAAGCATATACAGTGCTAAAAAGCGGGCACGTCCTGTGCTACCGGGGCTTAGCAGAGAGACGAGAACTAGCAGTCGGATTCCTGATTAATAAGAACATAGCTGGTAACGTACAGGAATTCTATAGCATTAACGAGAGGGTGGCATGTCTTCTTGTGAAACTTAATAAGAGGTACAAAATGAAGGTTGTACAGGTCTACGCCCCTACATCTAGTCATGATGACCAGGAAGTCGAAAGCTTCTATGAAGACGTGGAATCGGCGATGGGTAAAGTCAAAACAAACTACAGTATACTGATGGGCGATTTCAATGCCAGGGTAGGCAAGAAGCAGGCCGGAGACAAGTCAGTGGGGGAATATGGCATAGGCTCTAGGAATAGCAGAGGAGAGTTATTAGTAGAGTTTGCAGAACAGAATAATATGCGGATAATGAATACCTTTTTCCGCAAGCGGGTTAGCCGAAAGTGAACGTGGAGGAGCCCGAATGGTGAGACTAGAAATGAAATTGACTTTATACTCTGCGCGAACCCTGGCATCATACAAGATGTAGACGTGCACGGCAAGGTGCGCTGCAGTGACCATAGGATGGTAAGAACTCGAATTAGCCTTGACTTGAGGAGGGAACGGAACAAACTGGTACATAAGAAACCAATCAATGAGTTAGCGGTAAGAGGGAAACTAGAGGAATTCCGGAACAAGCTACAGAACAGGTATTCGGCTTTAACCCAGGAAGAGGACCATAGTGTTGAAGCAATGAACGACAATCTTATGGGCATCATTAAGGAGTGCGCAATAGAAGTCGGTGGTAACGCCGTTAAACAGGAAACCAGTAAGCTATCGCAGGAGACGAAAGATCTGATCAAGAAACGCCAATGTATGAAAGCCTCTAACCCTACAGCTAGAATAGAACTGGCAGAACTTTCTAAGTTAATCAACAAGCGTAAGACAGCGGACATAAGGAACTATAATATGGATAGAATTGAACAGGCTCTCACGAACGGAGGAAGCCTAAAAGCAGTAAAGAAGAAACTAGGAATAGGCAAGAATCAGATGTGTGCGTTAAGAGACAAAGCCGGCAATATCGTTACTAATATGGATGAGATAGTTCAAGTGGCTGAAGAGTTTTATAGAGATTTATACAGTACCAGTAACACCCACGACGATAAGGTGAGAGAGAATAGTCTAGAGGAACTTGAAATCCCACAAGTAACACCGGAAGAGGTAAAGAACGCCTTGGGAGCTATGCAAAGGGGGAAGGCAGCTGGGGAGGATTAGGTAACAGCAGATTTGTGGAAGGATGGTGGGAACACTCTCCTAGAAAGGTTGGCCGCCCTATATACACAATGCCTCATGACCTCGAACGTACCGGAATCTTGGAAGAACGCTAACATAATCCTAATCCATAAGAAAGGGGACGCCAAAGACTTGAAAAATTATAGACCGATCAGCTTACTGTCCGTTGCCTACAAAGTATTTACTAAGGTAATCGCAAATAGAATCAGGAATACCTTAGACTTCTGTCAACCAAAGGACCAGGCAGGATTCCGTAAAGGCTACTCAACAATAGACCATATTCACACTATCAGTCAGGTGATAGAGAAATGTGCGGAATATAACCAACCCTTATATATAGCCTTCATTGATTACGAAAAAGCATTTGATTCAGTCGAAACCTCAGCATTCATGAAGGCACTACGGAATCAGGGTGTAGATGAGCCATATGTAAAGATACTGGAAGCTATCTATAGCGGTTCCATAGCCACCGTAATCCTCCACAAAGAAAGCAACAAAATCCCAATAAAGAAAGGCGTCAGACAGGGAGATACGATATCTCCAATGCTATTCACAGCATGTTTACAGGAGGTATTCAGAGACCTGGAGTGGGAAGAATTGGGGATAAAAGTTGATGGAGAATACCTTAGCAACTTGCGATTCGCTGATGATATTGCCTTGCTTAGTAACTCAGGAGACCAATCGCAATGCTTGCTCACTGACTTGGAGAGGCAAATCAGAAGGGTGGGTCTGAAAATTAATCTACAGAAAACTAAAGTAATGTTTAACAGTCTCGGAAGAGAACAGCAGTTTACGATAGGCAGCGAGGCACTGGAAGTGGTAAGGGAATACATCAACTTAGGGCAGGTAGTGACCACGGATCCGGATCATGAGACTGAAATAACCAGAAGAATAAGAATGGGCTGGAGTGCGTTTGGCAGGCATTCTCAAATCATGAAGAGCAGGTTGCCACTATCCCTCAAGAGGAAAGTGTACAACAGCTGTGTCTTACCAGTACTCACCTACGGGGCAGAAACCTGGAGGCTTACGAAAAGGGTTCTGCTGAAATTGAGGACGACGCAACGAGCCATGGAAAGAAGAATGATAGGTGTAACGTTAAGGGATAAGAAAAGAGCAGATTGGGTGAGGGAACAAACGCGGGTAAATGACATCTTAGTTGAAATCAAGAAAAAGAAATGGACATGGGCTGCACATGTAATGAGGAGGGAAGATAACCGATGGTCATTAAGGGTTACGGACTGGATTCCAAGGGAAGGGAAGCGTAGTAGGGGGCGGCAGAAAGTTAGGTGGGCGGATGACATTAAGACGTTTGCAGGGACAACATGGCCACAATTAGTACATGACCGGGGTAGTTGGAGAAGTATGGGAGAGGCCTTTGCCCAGCAGTGGGCGTAACTAGGCTGATGATGATGATGATGATGATGATGATGATGATGATGATGATGATGATGTGTAGATTAATGCTGAAACATTTCGGAAATGTGCTGGGACGCCTACAGCTTCAAACATCAACAGAGGTTTTGGAAAGCTAAGTTGTGTCTACTTTTCCATTCACAGCCAGATTTCACGTCGGGCCCATTTTTAAACTGTGTCTCGCCGGTGATGCGGTATCTCACATGAAAAGCCTCCCCGCCACCGCCCACACCTCAAGAAAAAAAGAAAACATAAAAATGAAATAAATGTTAGCGCTTCTGAAGTACTCTTATAAGCGAGTGATTCCACATGTTGTAAACTCTTCTGTTTCATTTTTAGCCATTCGTCTAGCATGCTTATTCCTTCTTCAACGCTCACGTACGCCCACAATTCCATTCCCAAAGCCAGGGCACGGCACCTGGCTGACGAACAAGGTGCCTAAACCACTGCTACTGCTTTTGCAGGTATTGCCGTGGATTTTCACCGCCACAACAACGAACAACGGGCTACTGGCTTTTTTCCGAGTGCCTCGTGGCAATGACACCAAGGACTGCACTATCTTCGATCATCGTTCCGCAAGTGTGACGTCATCACTCGACACCGTACTTAAGGAGCCTCGATGCGACATCCGCTTCAGAGGGCACGGCAGCTGGCTGACGAACAAGATGCCTAAACCACTGCTACTGCTTTTGCAGGCATGTGCTATGGACAATACAGTTGTTTATTGTAGAGACAACCGCTTTTCGATAGTCTTGCCGTGCCCTCGCAAGTGTTGTGATATTTTGTATGACTGCTGGTCAATGCTTCTCTTGTTGCTTATGGCTGGAGATGTTGACAATTCCGGACCCAAGGTAAACGAAATGCTAGACGAAATAATTCGGAATCAGACTGCGTTCGCTCGTAAGATCGATGACATTAAAAGTGAAATTGTCACACTGAGCGCAAAGACAGACAGGATACAGAGCCTCTTTGATGCAGATGATACAATGAACAGCTGGATTGGGAATTTAGAAAGTATAGTTCAAGAACAGGCTACAAAGCTAGTCGATTACAAGAACAGAAGCCGGCGTAATAATTTGTTAGTCATTGGTGTCACTGAAACGGGGAGTGACTATGGTGTAGAAGCAAAGGCAAAACTAAAAGAACTTGTTCTGGAGAATATATTTAAAGAAACTATGGGGTGTAGAGGTTCATACACTTGAGCGAATTCATCGCCTTGGTAAACCCCGAACAAGAATATGTAGACCAGTTATTCTCAAGTTTCACGATATCAGAGAAAAGGAAAGCTTGCTGAAGAAAGGTGTAAAACTAAAGGGTACTGTTTGGCGTATTAGCTCCGTCTATTCCAAAGAAACATTGGATATACGCAGAAAACTATGGGAAAGCGCAGCCGCAGACAGGGCCAAGAAAGGAAAGATCCTGCTTGTTCATAATAAACTTCGCATAAACAACGATGCATATTTTTTGGGATCACAACCGCTATTAACGCTGCCTGCTCTAGAAACAAAGCCAAAACTAAAAGAACGTGTTTTGGAGAATATACTTATAAAAACTATGGGGGTGTACAGGTTCATACACTTGAGCGAATTCATCGCCTTGGTAAACTCCACCCAACAAAATGTAGACCAGTTATTCTTAAGTTTTACGATATCAGACGAAAGGAAAGCTTGCTGAAGAAAGGTGCAAAACTAAACGGTACTGTTTGGAGTATTAGCTCCGACTATGCCAAAGAAACATTAAATATACGCAGAAAAGTACGGGAAAGCGTAGCCGCAGACAGGGCCAAGAAAAGAAAGATCCTGCTCGTTCATAATAAACTTCGCATAAACAAAGATGCATATTTTTGGGATCACAACCGCTATGAACGCTGCCTGCTGTCTAAAAGGTTAGGGCAAAGGGCTGATAACAGAAAACAGCAGAGGTCAGATCGGCCAAGCGGCACTGATGATGTGATACCGTAGGCAACACCTCGGGCTGATCATCACAGATATAGCTACGCATTTTAAGTTTGAACGCGGGAAGTATTGTAAATAAGGCTACACAGAATATCTGCTCCTTTCACAAAGCCCACAAGTTGTGGTAATCACAGAATCGTGGTTGCATAAAAATATATCTGACGACTGTATTGTTCCTCCCGGCTATAGAATGTTTAGGAAAGACAGGAACACACATGGTGGGGGCGTTTGTATCCTAGTAAAAAACTCTGTATCTGCTGTATTGATTGATTGCGATGTTTCTGAAACGGTTTGGTGCAAGATTACATTTAATGGTATTGCCTACATCGTTGAAGCAGTGTATCGCGCACCCTCTTCCTCGCCTGGGTTGCTGGAAGACCTAAACACTTTCCTACGTGCAAATGTCAAAGCAGACGCGAGAATAATAATGACCGGTGATCTTAATATTCATCACTTAGATTGGCAAAACCCGTGTACTGTTGGCTCCGATTCATCCAGAGTAGAGAAGCTATTGGAACTTATGTTCATATATAATCTAAACCAAATTATACAGGAAGCCACACGAGTAACGGTCACATCGCGGTCATTGTTGGATCTGGTGCTTGTGTCAGATAAAATAGGTGCTTGTACTGCAAACGTTATGAATGGTATCTCTGACCACAAGATGATTATTGTTACAATCACAGTGGGAACAAGTGTTTGTTTCAGGCCCTACATCCCTGTACGCATTAAGGATTATGGACGCGCGGATGATGTTTCCATCCTTGACTACCTGGACTCTACGTTTGATGACTGAAATTGATTTTCATACTAAAACAGTAGAAGAGTTGTGGCAGAACTTTAAGGTAATTGTACAACACTGCGAGGACACCTATATCCCTAAATGCGTAAAGAAGACAAAGCACCGAAGCTCCTGGATAACCAGAAACATAATTCATATGAAAATAAAAATAAAAGGTCTACTTAAAAGCAAAAATAAATCTACTCAGGTTTCGCGACTTCGAGCTGAGTTGAAGCAAGCCCTGCAGGATTCTAAAGAGAAATTCTTTAGTGACAGGCTTAGCCGCTTCCTCAGAACATCACCGCAAACGTTTTGGCGATACTTCAGTGAAAGGAAGGAAGAGATACAAGAAATCAGGAAAGAAGATCAGGTTTTGATAAACAGAAAAAAATATTGTAGAACACTTCAATCACTTCTTTCAGTCCGTATTAACCGCGACCGCTGATGACGTCAATGTTAGTTCAGAAAGCACAGTGCCTAGCCAAATAGATGACATCATAATTACACAGGAGGGCGTATTTCAGCAGCTATTGAATTTATATGCAAAAAGAAGCGTAGGGACCAGATGACCTACCAACCAAGTTTTTTCAAAGATATGCTGAATGGGCGTCGAATTACTTGACACTTATATTTCAAAAATCATTGCAAACTCATTCTCTACCCCAAGATTGGCGCAGTGCAATAGTTATTCCGGTGTTTAAAGGCGGCAATCGAACAATAGTGAATAATTAGCGGCCTATATCTCTTACATCCATTTCTTGCAAACTTTTGGAACTCATAATAGCTAAGCATACCATTCGCCATTTAGAAAATAATTCTTTACCTTACCCGTACCAGCATGGATTCAGATAAGGCCTTCCCACTACTACACAACTCATAGAGACAATTCATGATTTCGCAATGGCGATTGATGCCAGGGAGCAGACTGACGTAATCGCCATAGATTTTGCCAAGGCTTTCGACAAGGTGCCGCACAAGAAGCTGATTTACAAACTGGAAACAACTGGCCTTAATGACACTATAATAAAATGAATTCAATCAAACAGAACGAATCGCAACCAGGTGGTTAGAATGGATGGTCATGTCTCCGGTTCACTGGCAATACTCTCAGATTTCCCGCAGGGATCTGTCCTGGGACCGCTTTTATTTTCGGTGTATATTAATGACATTTCTGTTGTGATGGAACCAGATGCACATCTTAAACTGTTGGCGGATGACTGTTTATTTTATTCTACAGTGCGAAACACAGCAGACCAACTTAATTTTAATAACTGTCTAAAGGCGTTAAGCGGATGGTGCTACAAATGGAGTATGGAAATAAATTCTAAATCAACATATACACATATTACCACAAAAAAAAAATGGGGTCGTCTTTTGTTTCCATATACTATTCGTGACAGGTGTCTGATAAATACTAGTCAGGTTAAATACCTGGGAATAACGATAACAGAAAACTTATCGTGGAGCATACATATAAATAATCTTCGTTCAAACGCATACGGGACGTTATTTTTCCTGCGAAAAAATTGGAGGGTGCTACATGCGATGTACGACTCACCGCTTACAAAATTTTGTAAGGCTACTTCTTGAGTACGCGTCCGAGGTATGGAGCCCTCGCCAAAGTTATTTGAAAAAACAACTAGAGAAAATTCAGAGGTACGCGGTGCGCTTTATATGCTCCCAATATCGAAGGACTGATTCAGTCACAGAAATGCTCCGTTTTTCTAAACTTGACCTGCTGGAAACGAGTAGACAAAAAGATCGATTGAAATTATTGTTCCGAATACTCCAAGGCCAAATAAATATTAGGAAGGAAACGTGCATACTGGCACCTGGCAAACGGACCATAATCGCTCTATCCAAGCTTATACCGCTCACACTGGTACATTCAGGTATTCCTTCTTCCCCAACGTAATTGAAATGTGGAACAAGTTACCGATGTGTGTAGTGGAACATACTGCTCTGTCTCAATTCAAACAAACTCTGGATGACTATCTGTGCGAGTGCGCCGCTTGATTCCGATGTATTCTGTGTTTGTGATTACTCCACATGTTATTTTCTTTCATATTTTTTCATAACCCTCTCAGTAAGGACCCTCGCTAGAGCGTTGACGGTATTGTTAAATAAATAAATAAATAAATAAATAAATAAATAAATAAATAAATAAATAAATAACAAATTTTACTTACACAAATAAATATCTTACAGCACGCTGCCATTAACCATGGTGGTTGTGGTGACGGATAAAATACGCGAATTATTCGTGAGCACCGACACCATACCCTCATTTCGGGAAGATTCGGCACAAATCCGCGGGTCTGGTTGAATATAAAGCATGTATGACCAAACAAATACAGGTCCACAGGAACAAGCAAACACGAAGAAAAAAGCCGGGGGAGCGTACAGAAACGCTGCACGACAAGGAATGAAAATGCAAGCAGATATAAACAAGCACACCAGCGCAGCGCCTGCCTGAAGAAAAAGAAAAGGAATCCATGTGGCGAGGAAGAGACCACCCGTAAATATTTCCACTTGGGTGCGCCAAGCGTCCCGCCAGCTGTCGCCAGAAACGTGAAACGCTACCAGCCATGAAAGTTGGTACACTGCCTACAGAGGTATAGAAACGGTGGCTACAACAAGAAAGAAAGCCGCGCTGGCATTCTGAAGAAGCAACCACGACAAGCCACGGTGGAAGCTGGACATCGCTCTGGCGTCGCAGCGCGCGCTATGACCACCCAACAACCTTGGCGTGGCACAGCCGGCGGCTGCGTAGAAGTGGTCGGAGAAAGTTGTTTCCTATCGCTGCTTCATAACCCATGGACGGGAAAGCTTATGAGACTCCTCCTGTTCCTCAACTCCCGATGATCTTCTCACTGCTTCCCTTTGCCTACATTTCACTCATTTCTTTCTTGTTCTTGCACTTGATACGTTTACGCTTTGGACACGTCTTCGCTGTACTTCCGTTTCATAGCCTCCCCTCCACTTCTTTTTCTTGTTTCCCACGAGATTTCTTCCAGCCTAGAAGGATAAGAAATACGGTGGTAGGAGGATATTGAGATTGTCTTCGGGCGGCTCGCGAAGGGCGCATAAAATCGCGAGGAACTTGCAGTGAGATGCCATGCGATGTCTTTGATATAGCAAGAACCGTTCAGTTCATGCCCACCAAGTTCGCGAACACACCCAGCTCGCGTACGCGCTTCGTGCCGAGGTTTCTAGGAAAGTGTTATGTGTAACGCACTAATCGTCAGTGCGGCAATCCAGATTGTGGACAACTCTCGCATTTCACTGGGCTCCATCTTGCATCGCTATCCGTCAAAAAAAAAAAAAAAAAAGCAGAGCCCCATGTTAGGCATCAGCAGCTAGAAAGCGCAGGCGAGCTTAAGTTGCCAGGGTGGCGAAATGAACAGTACATTTCTTTGGGAGTTCGCGCCTGCAGCTGCAACGTGCAGGCGACTCGTGTCTCTAAACTCACGCACTTATAACTGGTTGAAGACGCACTGATTGCTTTCTCAACGCCAACTTGCACGGCTTGGTGCTCTCAGTGAATGACTGACATGGTCACAACAGACGTATCTGTCTACACGTTTGAGCTATGGCGGAGCTCGCCAGCACAAGCCACGTGCCATTGAACGTTTCCAGGGAATACCAAACTGCTTTTCTTGAAAAGCTACCGCCTCTTAAAATAACGATGATCAGTTGCGTTTTTTTTTGTGCGAGGGAAGAAATGCAATTGAGAAATGAAAGCATCTGCCCAGCGAGCAAAAAAACGGCGGAGAGGTTAATCAGGTTGAGACGTGGTCGCACATCCTTCAATCTCTAAACGCAGAAAAAATGGGTTAGGAAGAAGTTACCAACGGGACGTAATTCGCGTTCGCGGCAGCATGAGAGTCGTTGAAGTTGCCAAATGCATGAAATAAGGAAAACTACTTAAGAAACTCTAAACGGTACTTAGCTTTTAACGTATACGACCAAACAAGAGAGCTCTTGTGAATGGCTAGCTATGAAAGTAAAGACGGCCTTCTTTGTGTCGCGCATTGTAGTTAACATCAACCGCGCTTACAGGCGGAGTCGTTTCTGAATCGTGTCTACAACAGTCCGTCATGGTAATTGTGGTAGCAAATCACCCTCTCTTTGAGAGGGCGATTTGTTCGCTGAGGATGCCCTGTATATGCTGTCTTGTAGTGTCTAACGTGAACGTTTCATCAAGTTTATACTCGCGGACAACTTTCTGTGGCAGTGAAGGGAAAGCTACGGGCTCGTGCCTCCTGCACACGTGTTACGGCGCCGAGTAGTCCGGCAGCGTTTGATATTGATTTTGGTTGCGTGGAACAGACGCTGTATCATCGCAGCTTCCAGGTGCGACGGTTTCGCGTTTCCCTAGACGCGGATGTGAAAAGCTGAAAAAAAAGTAAACCTGTATGCTCAGTGGTGTGTTCTGCCTTACTTACCTGTTGCTAGTAAAATGTTTGTTTTGCCTTCCCCAGCCTAAACGAACCTGGATTAAAACGCGGGACTTCTTTCACAAGCGCTGTCGCTTGTGCGCGCTTTGCCTCCGTAGCATTTTCCTTCATTTCCACAGAAAGTTGTCCGCGAGTATAGTGCATGTGTTGCGGTACACTTGGTACACGTACATTACAAGAAAAAAGGAATAGTGTTGATATGATGCCTGACGCAGACTTATATGAATGAAAGGTTATTTCCAGTCATTCGTTGCATATGTAAGCTGCCATGAAGCACTTGGGTCGCTGACGCATTAAGGATTAAGTACGCAAGGATGATGTTTCCATTCTTGACTACTTGGACTCTGCGTTTGGTGACTTTTGAAATTGATTTCCATACTAAGACAGTAGACGGACACCATACAGTGTCCCACTAAAATTACTAGAGGGAACTTTGGAGCTTGTATCCTTCAGCAACCATGGAAATTTAATGGATAATAGCACATGGATTTATCTAGATATGCATGGGCATACGGCTCCAGACATCCTTGCAGAATAATTTAATACGCTTTTCTTTTCGAAATTTTCATGTATAGCGCTTTTGTAAACACACAAATGCAACAGGTTTTTGCATACGTAAACAATTCTTGCTAACTGCTGCATTTATAAGAGAATATTTCGCTGAAAATAACCAATTTGCAAAGTCACAAAGCCGTTCGAAGCCGCAAGAGCGTATTTGTGGTAAATGTAGGTATTAGCCATACTTCCCATGCTTGCATAACCCCCATATACTTGCAGCTACCGTAGACAATAGCACCATAGTTCCTTGCAGTAGTTTTTCTTAGGTAACTACATGTTCTGTCTTCAAATCGGGGTATGTAGCCTTCATGCATGCACACATTGAAGCGCTGCGCTTGGACATGCGTATGCAGTCTCCTTAAGAGAGGGCGACTCTTGCTGTCCTCTAACGTCTAACATATTTAGAGGGTCCCTAGAGAAAGCGGCGTTTTCCCTGCCACCTCCACAATACTTTCAGTAAGGCACATATAAATTACAATTGTGTTTAATGAAAGCCGACAATGCAGCCGCAGAAAGATGGCGTAGTGGGGTCTTGCAATTTGCAACCCTCAGCTTTGCACGGTGGCTTTTTGCGCTGTGAGCCACAAGACACAACACTATATGCCAAGTGCGCGTAGTGTGATAGCGATACGTCATCCCGAGCAAAAATAAAAAAAGAGCGCGAGAACCCTACAGCTGGAGAACAAACTAAAGTAAGCCGTTCGCTTTCAAGCGAAGCGATGCATGTGAGACATGGCATATTTGCATGAAACAGCAGCCGACAGCCGGTCCCTTGCTGCAGAGTTGCAGGCGCGCTAAACAATGAAGGACGCGAGGATCACCGAGCCGTGGTAAACACCGCGACGACGCCTTCGCATCGTGACAGAGAAACAAGCATTGGCCTGAACGCGCGACCGAGCACATCAGTGTTTCGTTTCTCTCTGGCGTCTTTCGCGACTGTGCATGGCCATATCCAGCGTACTGCGTCCCGAGTCCGGCGTCAACAAACGCGACGTTCGCTTGCCAGACAGAGACAGCCGGTGCCATCCAATTTGTAAATGCATCTTGCTCGGGACAGAGCCAGACTTCGCCTTATGCCATATATGTTTTGCACCAGCGAAACGCGTCGCGATGCTGATGCACTCGGCTTCCATTCCGGCCGTGTCTAATATTGCGAGCTGGTTCTCCACGCCCTTCGCCTACTTCTCGGAAAACTTGTCTCCCATATCGTTCGTATCGTCGCCGACTTGCCATGAGCGATGATAAGCGGTAACGCGATCGACGTGTGTGTGCCTTCTCGTGCTCCGCAACGGTTCGCATCTCCGTGATTAACAACCCCGACTCTTGTTTCACTTTTTGACTATCTTTGCGTGACAAGCGCGTACTAATTCCGTTTGCCTAAATTGCTACGAACAACTAAATAACATCATAAAATGATCCTGCTTCTAACCTACGTGAAGAGGCGTATTTACCCAAGTGTACGTAAATTACGCTTATAGACCACGACATCAGACTCACGCGAATGAGCTCTTGAACTGATTACGCATCGCATGTGACGTACGGTTAGACAACGCACGATGATTTCACTATACGTTCGTTTGTAATCAAAGTACCCGGACATATGGAGGATGACTGAAATAAGTTCTGTCTGGGGGCTCACTTTTTCCGTACCGGGGAATGTGTGTGTGTGTGTGCGTGGGTGTAACCAATACTTTACTACTGTCTGTAAAGCGTGTACCACTGCAGGAACATTGTATGTGTGGAGGTGCTAACTATACAGGAATAGCCAAAAAGTCCCTCTCCAGATGAGGTCCAGAACATTGCTTATGCGCGAGAAATTCAGAAGCGCTCCCAACAGACTTTTGTGTCACCAAACCATTTAAAAAGTTCAGTAGCAAGTGATATGACCTTTGTCCAAGCTAACGTTAGCGAAGCTCATCCACGAAAATGAGTTTCTTTCTTTGTTTGCAGTTCCGCCCGAAAGGTGAGTCACCGATTGCGATAGCAAATTAGTAGAGAGCTGCACGAAGTAAAGATAGTACTTTTATGCACCGTATAAACTTGTAACGATTCACTTACTAACAAGCAAAGTGATTTGCAGCGTCTGGCTAATATCTGAACTGGAAGGCAAGGATTTCGGTTTGAAATTTAGTGTTAGAAAATCAGGTGTTATGGTATTTAATGAAAACAGTTAACAGACAGTGGCAATACAGGGCCAGGAAATATCTCGAGTAAGAGAATATAAATGCCTTCGTATATAGATAAACGAAGGCAATAGATATATGGAAACACAAGGACAAACAATAACAGCAAAGGGGAAGAGAAATACAGCCACAATGAAGCACAGAGCGCTATGGGGATACAATTGGTACTAGGTGCTCCGGGGTATGTGGAAAGGTATAATGGTTCCAGGACTTACTTTTGGAAATCTGGTTGTTTTCTTGAAATCAGGGGTACAATCAGGACTCGATGGGAACCAAAGGTCAGTGGGTCGCCTCGCATTGAGTGCTCACGGTACGACTACAAATCAAGCTGTGCAGGGTGATATGGGCTGGACTAGTTTTGAAGTGACGGGACCTCACAGTAAAATATATCATGAAGAGCGACTGAGGATTATGGAAGAAAGTAAATTGGCTGGGAGAGTGCTTAGGTATCTGTACAGGAAAAACATTGATTCACAGTGGAGAAAAAGAACTAGGAAGCTTACCAGCAAGTATGCAACCTGTAGGGTAGACAACACAGCAAGAAAAAATGTCAAGCGGAAAATCAGAGCGGCTGAAATAATCTCATGGGTGGCAGCAATGGAAAAGAAAGCTGCCATGAGAAACTACTTAAGGGAAAAATGAAATCCGGAAAGAGAAGAATTTATGATAACTCAAAGGGAAGCTCATCAGGGAAGCGAGGTCAGGATGCCTTAGAACACGCAGCTATAAAGCGAGATATAAGAATGAAGAAGGAGCATGTGCTTGCTGCGGTAAAGCTAGGGAAACGATGGAGCATATTTTATTAGAATGTGAAGACATCTGCCCTGCGCTCGATTTAGGCACTGCTGGCCTCCTTGAAGCCCTTCGGTTCAGCGAGAGCAGTGGAAAAGTAAACATGTCCGCAATAGAGATTAGTAAGAGGCGATTGGAAGATTGGTGGAAGAAAAGTAGGGAAACGACAGAAAACGGAGAGGTACAAGAGCAAAGTTCGCAATAGGTGGTCAGAAAATTTGCTTATGGGAGTTCATATTGGTTCTTTCTTTATTTTACTTATTTCTTTATTTTATTTATTATTTATTTATTTATTTATCCTAAGCAGGACATTAGGCAGTATAATAGCAAGAGCTTGGTGGCACAACCCACCACCGCGTTCCAAAGGGGACGCTCATAACATCCATCCATTCATTCATCCATCCATCCATCCACCCATCCATCCATGCTTCTTTCTACGTCTTTGTTCAGTTGCGCCTATAGCGGTGTCACACGTACACTTCTGATCGCGACCGGGGCTGATCAATGTCGGGCTTGATCCGGATCGAATGTTGCGACACGGTCATTTGCAATCGCGATCTTGCAGTATCCGGATCTGTGCGATCGCGATCCGACAATCTCGATCAGGGCCCTAGATCGCGATCGCAAGCTGACCTCTGTGACCTTTAGTGCGGTGTTCTGAAAGCACTAAAAACAATAAGCGAAGGCCGCTCAAGCCTTTAAGAAATCTTTTTACCTGCAACAACAAGCTATAAAATTGAAATATTGTTGAAATAAAGCATATTTTGCAAATCAGAGTTTCTAGAGAGAGAGAGATGCAAATGAGAGAAAGGCAGGGAGATTAACCAGACTTAAAACCTCCGGTTTGCTACCCTGCACTAGGGGAAGGGAAAGGGGAAGTAGCCAATACATTATGTAGTTCGGAGAGTTGCTGACGACCAGCAGACGATAATTACTCTTTCCGCATCGCTTGAACCGTGTAGCAGCGATCATTGTTGATCGCGATCAAGAACTCCGATTCGGATCGGCCCCGATCGCGATCAGAAGCGTACGTTTGACACCGGTATTACACATTCTATCATGGATTCAAACCAACTAACCTGTCAACGTGTTTAACCTAAATTAACCAGCGCGGTGTCACACGCCCACAGGTAAACAGGGACACATATCGCTCGATGGCAGCGGAAACTGCCTGTGAAAACGATGGAGTGAAGAATCGTGGCAGCAACCACGAGCCAGTTGACCTCTGAAGGGGACCTGAAGTATCCTGTCGCTTCAACGCGTAGGAAACGTCGAAAGCACAGCGCATACGAACCTACCGGCTCTGCGCGCAACACGCACTCTGCAAACATCGCAGATCGCTTTGAAGATGCGGCCCGCGAGGGCGCGCAGTTTAGCCACGTCGCAGACCGCTTTCAAGACACACAAGCGCCGGCAATGCGTCCCTACTGCGTCCGCCAAAGGCGTGTAGTACGGCGTCCGCGATTCGCGTGGGCAACGCTGTAGTAGGCGCCGTAGTTGTGTCCCCTGTATAAGAAGCGGCGGGTGACGAGGACATCGAGGCAGCCTTGTGGCCGCCGAAGAACGCCCCTCCTCCCTCGCCTCACCCCTGCCTCGCGCGCCACAGGAGAGGACACTCATCCGGGCCGTGTTCCTCGCTCGCAAACGAGAGAATGAACAGCGTTCGCCGACTCACCCTCACACGCTTTCACTCATACGTAACCTCACGGCGACGGCGATGGCAACGCCGATGGAAGAAATGCACCTGGGGTGTCCATATAATTGTTATCGCAATAAAACACGGTGCAAGACAGAAAGACCTACTGTGTTCGATTGCCAGAGTTCTGACAACAGGACACCACAGGCCTTTAAATGGTACCCTGCGCCGTGCTCTCCAAATGGTTTTTTCATTGAAGAGCTTGGATCACGTTAGCTGGGACACTCTACAGAAACAAATGTTTGTTTGTTTGTTTGTTTTTTCATTGAAGAGTTTGGATAACGTTAGCTGGGACACTCTACAGAAACAAGTGTTCATTTGTTTATGTACTGTCTCGTTGTCTTATTGCCGCTACCAGCAGTCGCAGGTGACATTTTTGTCGCAATAGTGAATAATTAGGCTTGTTCGTATGGCATCCATTACACTTTGAGACGGTTAGGTCGGTTAGATTGTCTCCACTTTATTCGGGGCTTCCGTAGCGGAGCATTGCGTCCGGCAAGAGATACAGCAGTCGATGCCTGTGATGAGGTCGCACGGTTCCGGAGCTAGCTTGGTTCTCTTGCTTCGTGCCTGTAGTGCTCCCTGAGCATGTAGCAGTGGGGCTGCCATGAAACCCACGTACGCACTTTGCTCTACCTATATTCCAAGTAGACGGCTAAATGGACAGCTCAGCGTAGCTCGGCCATATTATGTCGCGTCGTAATCCTGACAAAACCAGCAAAAGCGACAGCTTCGGGAAGACAGCATCGACATGAAAAACGATGCAGGCTACTACTTTTTGTAGTCCAAACAAGATAGAGGATAAGCAGTAAGCTTGAATCTTGAGGGAAGGTAGGCTGCCTACATGAAAACGTAGTCACGCTTTCTTGCACGCTTGATGCAACCTATGTTTTGTTTTTCATAGGTTTTTCACACGCAGAATGTTAGGACAAAGTGAGATAACGTGTGCTTTAATGGCTTTTTCTTGTATACGTGTGGTGGCCTCATGTCGTGGAAACGTTTCCTAGACGGTTACAGATACACTCCATTGCTTCAGCTTGAAGTGTACATTTAGTTATCAAAATACACTGCCTACAATGGTGGCCAATGTGTGTGTGTTTACCAGAAAACATAATTCCGTTACGCGGAAACTCAAACATAAGCCCCTTTTCCGGGAGACACGGCCCGCTCGGTTCCTTGCAACAACATAGCGCTCGCCTCCGCGCATCCGTAAGAAGGCTTCGGTTGCCTGGAAGCGTGACAAACAGTCAGGGATCTTTGAAATCTGTCGCGTTCCACTCTTAAAGACGAAGCTTAAACGTCCTCCAATTTTTTTCTTCGACTTTACATTGCATCATCTCAGCAGGGGATTGAAACATATGCGATTCTGTTTGTTTTATGGGTGATTTCAATGAATGTATGCTTTGTTCGCTTCACTCTGGTGACTGCTTGTAGCCTCAGCCTCGCAGGGGTACGAGCCATTGGATTTTTTCCTTGCTTTCAGGGGTAGGAGCCATTGCTTATGGGGATATAAGGCATTGAACAGGCTAAATGGCTTTTTTTTCTACTAGACTAGACGCCACATTTCTGTACGTTCTATGCGTGATTCCAATCAGTCTATGCACTGTGTGCACTGTATGCGTACATGATTGTATGTGCTAGCACTTTTCTGTATGTTTATAGCCCCTGCACACATAGAGCGATGAGCGATTGCATTTCGCTTCTTGAAGGTTGTGTGCGTAATTGTTGATGGTGACAATTTTTTGTGCCATTGGACCGGATGATGAGTATCTTCTTCAAGGCCATCGAGGGGACGAGGCACATAAGGCTTCCGCCTTATTAAGGTCGCCAGGATGCGCCTCTTAAGGGATTTGGCAAACACCGTCTTACCCATCCCTCTACGTTTAGCTGTAACTGACAATACAGACGCGCTTAGGGTGTGTGCCACAGTTCTACTAACAACGCACAGCAGCTCAGCAGAGGAAGGGGCAATAGCCCTGGCCATTGTCCATGCCTCGACCCTCTCCGCACAAGACACCCCCATCACCATAGTGACAGACTCGCAGGCTGCCTGCCGGGCCTTCGCGCAAGGACTCGTGACTGCACATACACATCGAATTCTCTCCTCTGTCCCCCCTCCCACGTTACACAGGGTGCGTATCGTCTGGACTCCTGGACACGCCTCTCTCCATGGTAATGAACGCGTTAATGCGGTAGCCCGAGGTCTGACTGGCCGGGCACCATCCGAAGAGCTGTCCAACCCAGACGACGCACCGCCACAGCCCCTACAGTACACTGAGACGCTCGAGTACTACCGACAAAGTCGCCATAACTATCCCCCTCCTCATCCTTCGCTTAATAGAGAAGATGCCGCTGTCTGGCGGCAACTGCAGACCAATTCATTTCCTTGCCTCCACATGCTACATATCTTTCATCCCACCCTGTACCCTTCCTATTGTCCCCACTGTGGGGCCAAACCCACGGTGTATCACTTCATATGGGAATGCCCTAACCCTTCAGGTGTTCCTCCTATACCCAACCCTACCCTTTCCTCTTGGGAGTCTGCGCTGCTCAGCACAAGCCAGCAGGAACAGCAACGGCTGATCCAGCGGGCTCACGAAGTCGCGCATGGCAATGGAGCCCTGGACTGAGGGCCCCACTCATCGAGGAAATTTTCTACTCGCTTTATGAAATAAATGTTTATTCTCTCTCTCTCTCTCTACAAAGATCAACCTTTCCCAAAAAAGTTGGAAATGACGTTCTGACACGCGCCAACATGTTAGTGCCTACCAGATTCAAGAAGATTTAGTTTAAACTTCACACTGAAACTCTGCCAGTAAAAAGAAAATCACCGATGATTACGATACTTCCTAATGGGATATTTCAGCACAGCTCTATATGTATTTTCATTTCGCGATATACTGACGCATCACACCGATCACCGCACCAACTGCAAGAGCCGCGACGCGCAGCGCTATATGTGGGCCGGCCACATAGTTGCCGCTTCCCGGCAACTGCAGATTATGCAGCCGTTACCGTTACCGAGAAACGCTTGCGGCGAACGCTGTGCGTGAAGGCGAGCTTTGTGGTACTTATTAGAGAGCTTTAGTTTAGGGGACGCAAGTGGCTTGCGTACGCAAGAACTAGGGGTGACGGTACTGCGCATGCGCAGACGCTGACGTAGTGGTCTGCGCATGCGCAGTACCGTCGCCCCTAGATCTTGCGTACGCAAGCCGCTTGCGTCCCCTAAACTAAATCTCTCTATTTTTTCGTTCCCCTGGACGGCCGGCACCGCCGCTTCCGCGGATGTGCGGACGTGAGCGCATTCTGGTGCTGCTTCAAGGAGATTTCCTTCGTTTTCCTCCTCGCGCTCTCTGCCGCGCCACATTCTTCTGCGTTTCTCCTCACCTTTTGGCCATACGCATCTCCTCCGCTTTCCTCTTTGCGCTCTCTTCGTCATCGCCTCTTTTCACTCACCGCTGCGCTCCGCGTTCGCTCGGTTACGACGACGAGGCACACCGACGCTCAACGCAGGAACGGGCGCCTAGGAGCTGAGCTCTAAAACATAGCTCGATCGACGAGGCATGTTTGTACTGTGGGGAGTAAAGTATCTTTTATGCAGAAAACCAGATACAGTAAAATATGTATTCATTGACTGATGGGACACTGTCTTCTATTGGGATTGATTGCTTGTGTGCAAGAAATATACAGACTAGATAGATAGATAGATAGATAGATAGATAGATAGATAGATAGATAGATAGATAGATAGATAGATAGATAGATAGATAGATAGATAGATAGATAGATAGATAGATAGATAGATAGATAGATAGATAGATAGATAGATAGATAGATAGATAGATAGATAGATAGATAGATAGATAGATAGATAGATAGATAGATAGATAGATAGATAGATAGATAGATAGATAGATAGATAGATAGATAGATAGATAGATAGATAGATAGATAGATAGATAGATAGATAGATAGATAGATAGATAGATAGATAGATAGATAGATAGATAGATAGATAGATAGATAGATAGATAGATAGATAGATAGATAGATAGATAGATAGATAGATAGAGATAGATAGATAGATAGATAGATAGATAGATAGATAGATAGATAGATAGATAGATAGATAGATAGATAGATAGATAGATAGATAGATAGATAGATAGATAGATAGATAGATAGATAGATAGATAGATAGATAGATAGATCAAAAAGGTAAAGAAAAGAAAGCACGGCTTCCAATGTCGGAGGAGTGCATCATCAAGATACACCACGCGTCTTCGACCACGTACACTCAACTGACGACGCATCTCTTACGGCAGCGCGAACTCCTTAAAAGAAATGGTCATATTACTGGGCAAAATCGTGTCGTCACGGAGTGGTGGCACGAACATACGCACTAGTAAATAGCTTAATAAACAAGATGTGAAAACCGGGTGTTGATATAGCGGGCGGTCGATTTCACCTCAAACTTAAAGGACGCCGCCACTGACGTGGATAATAATTCCAGCAATGCTCAAACTTTGCCATAGTGTTCGTGAACTGCCGTCGTGATTTACGCTACCCTTCTTCATTCACGTAAAGAATACTAACAGCACATTTGTTTTCCCAACAACAATCATCCTGTAACAATGTTCATGCAACGCGCAGCGCCGATAACCTAATGTTTCAATGGACATTGCCCAGTAAGGTTTGACCCAAGTCAAATTTTAGTGTTGAGAGGTGACAAAGAGGCGGTCAAGATTTGTTTTTTGTGTCTTGCTTCGTATTTATTTATGTTTGTGCGCTGTTTCGCGTCGTGCACTAACAATAACTCCTCAAAGTTTTGGTCCTTGTGGTTTAAAGTAACAGTAATAATAAGTGATTTACAGTTGAAATGAGAGCGATCAACTGCAAGGGCGTAATCTTTAGAATACGTAGGTAGAAGCAGGCATTGTAGTTCACCGCAGTAGCTTCTCCTTGGCCATGTTTCCGATATAATTTTTTTTATTGTCACTTTATTGTTTGATCTAACCTAAAGAGGTGACCTTAAGGACATCAGTCTCATTTTTCCAGAAACGGGCACTCTAAAGCTCCGTTCTTTACCATCGTTGCAGCGTGTACTACTTAAAGAAACTTTTAAAAATAACGTGTTCTCTACGCAGTAGATTCGAGACAAAAACTAAAACCTTCTCAGTGCTAAAACTAAATTAGTCTGTCTCAAGCTGTTCGTCTTTGTTAAGAAATGTGGTCGTTCAGGTTTCGAGCTTTAAGCTAGGTAATTTCAGCTTGTTTGGTGTGCACTGGCTACGGGCTATTGGATAATATCTAAATAAGAAAATGGGCGACGGGGTGGGTGGGGCCAAGTTAAGCTTCAAGAGCGCCGCTACACAAGGAAAAATCCGAAGAAAGTGCACATTGAACATACCGGCGCCTTTCCTAAAAGGAACACTTGGTGACTGGAGCGCGGCAGAGTAGGCCGTAAAAGAAAGCCACGGGGCAGAAAATTTCCCGCCAGGCGGGCAACTTCAATCTGGACGACGAAACAAGCAGCCCTTGCGTATTAGCGCTCGTTTTGCTTTTCCCGTCTGGCCGGGTCCTTGAGTTTTGTTTGGTGCCATGTGTTCTCTCCTCTTGTTGTGACCACAGCGTTCAGGAGACGGAGGGACGAAGCAGTATTGTATAGCAGCACTGGCGACGCGCGAAATGAAAGAAAGGCGGTTGGGCTTATGATAGGATCCGGCCAACCGCAACGACCCCGAAGGCTTCTTTGTAGTTTTTATTACTTGTAGCAATACTCTGTCGTAGTTCGCAAAGAAAAAAAAAAGAAAAAAATAAAGTAAACAGAAGAGAACAATGCGCGGGACGCACAGGCGCGAGATACAAAGAAGTAAGGAATTGGGCGATCGTCTAGACGCCGCACTAATTAAACGCAGCGGTTGCGCGTAACAACAGACACACGCGCGGATTCGCAAGTGTACAAACACTCTCACGCTTATACACACTTACAGGCACGCACAAAAGCGTACTAAGCGTCAAAAAGGAAATTGTGCTTTTGGTACATATTTATATGGTTCCTTGAAATGCTACTGCTGTGAAGTAACGGTGGAGATGTTGAGAGATGCGCAAGGATAAAATGTAAGTCGCTTGAACAAATGACCAAATAGCGTATTACATGTACTTTCATGTACTTTCATGGATTTCATGTACTTTTAGGGAATTGTAGTTCTGTCTGGGTGGGTCTCTAAGAGTTTTCCCGCCAAGTTAGGTCACTGCGTAGTCCACGTATTAGAGGGCTCAGCGTCGAGCTGCTGTGTCGCGCGAGCAAGGTTCGAAACCAACCACCGGACCAACATGGGTCACGTGATATATGCCACCGGGTATGCGCCACTCTTCAATAAACCCTCACACGCAGCGAAACATGCAAGCCTAATGTACTCATCCTAAAAGGATACAAACAAGCGATGGACCTTTCACTGGGACATTTACATCGAAAGGTTAGGAGATCTCGGCATGCACATCACATAGCAGCTAATCGAAGCACACCTGGCGAGCCAAAAGGAAAATACCCTCACAGAAACCGCCATGTCCGCTCAGTAATGGTGCGGCTGCACCACTCCTGGCAACACGGGGACACAAGAGCTTGGTGATCCGTCGGATATCCTTGAATGCCTCAACGTTACATCCATCCCAACAAACATGCATCCCGTTCACAATAAGGACCGTCCACAAGTAGGAGCCAAGGCATAACAAAAAGAAAACGCCAGTTTATCCGACGTGCCGTTTGCCGACGTGACCAGGTATCCAGACAGAGATGATGCTCACGCCGTCAGCCTCATGTACCAAAACCCGCGGGAAATTTGCGCGACGAGAGTGTTGCCTATAGACACGACCCGCGCCGATGAAGCGGCCATCGCGTTGGTCATCGGCACAAACCGTGGCAGAGAGCAGGTCATTGCGCCCACCGACTAACCAGTGACTTGCATAAGTTACGCTAGAGGTAGAATATATAACACGTAGCGCTTTATATCGTACGAAACTCTACCATGCTGAAAACAGCCACAATGAAGTAAAGACCAGGTCATCAATCTCTCGCTGGGAATGTGAAGGCGTATGCCTCGAGTCGAGCACACGTCCACCGAACCTCTCAGCAAGCCAATCGCGAAGACGAGAAGTTAAAATTCATCGCCAAACGATTTCACGCCATCATTCAGAGATCGAAGACGGAAATCTCCCCCCCCCCCCCCCCCCTCTGCCCCACGCGCCGTTCACGCACGAAGAGGCGTTGTCGTGGAGGAAATTAGAAGCTCATTTCCACATATTGCCCGCTGTCTCACACGATCGGGCATCCCCACACAATATCCATGAACCTGTTACGATTGCAACACGCCGGCCGCACTGTACCACGCCACACGGGCATGCCAGCTAACAAACTTCACATTCGATTAGGATGTGCTGACTGGTCTCCGGAGTTTTGCTGCAGCATACACATGCCTCATCTGATTGCGAATATTTTCTCCGGTATGTTTTTTGTCCTGAGACAACCAGCTCGAGTCTCAAATAGCAAGGCACTTCGTGTTATCGCAAAGATTCTCCCTTCTAATTTCTTTCTTGCTCATTCCTGTAAATCTCTATGGTCTTTTTCGCTGCCATTCTTTGCATCCAATTTGTTGTCTCTCTCTCTCTCATTTTCTTTCTTGTTACTACTGGTTGTCTACCTAAAATTTCAGTCCCCCTGTGCTTGATTTCCAAGTTTCTTGACCTCCTCCTCCATTCCGTGTCCCCGTTTTTTTTAGGTGAAGATTCTTCTGGACTTTAGCCGCCATTTTACGTTGATTCATGTTTCTGAGTCTTTCTTCAAAACTACTTTTGCACTGCGCTTCTTTGACTTCAAACGAGGCCCAACCTATGTCCCCTTAGACTGCCTCATTTGTGTTTTTTCCCAGGGACCCCAAAGCCAACCGGCCCACCGATCCTACCAATCCTACCGATTTTGGTTAACTTCAAACCCCGATAATATATAGCATTTTAGGCACAGAATGGCATTAGCGAATGTTAGCCTTCGCACCATGATTCCTTTTCAGATTGCGCGCACCACCTCATATTTATCGTGGTCTCAAAGTACCTTATGTTTCATTATTGCTGCCGTCCGCTTCCCTTTCATCTTCAGATTATCTTGGTGGGTTCTTGAGTAAGTCTTTCCTTTGTTTATGTATACGCCGAGATATTTATATTACTTGACTATGGCTGTGGCTCACTGTGGAAGTGACACAATGTAACTACTCGTCTCTTCATTAAAGCTCATTATTCCAAATTTCACTGCGCTATATTTCCGGCCTAGATTTGTCGTTGCGTGGCCACACAGATTGGCCAGCGTCTGTAATTCTCTTGCAGTATCTCCTAGTAGCATCACGTCATATCAACGCGGGTACATTATGTTGCACCACTTGTCCATTACGTGTGTGCAATAAATTAAATCTTAATTGACTGTTTTCCAGTTGTCTTGCTATGCCCTTACAATAAGGGTGGGACGGTCATGATACCAGGTGCTGGCTTCTGGTGGAGACTGCGGGAAACGGGCAGAAATGGCTGTGCTTGGGGTGCGTGTTCATTTGCTGTAGCATTTCTACTCTTTGTTCCTACCGCACCTCCTCAGCTGTTTGCTTTCTGCATATTCTGAAAAGCGGGATGTACAAACGTTATTCACTAAACTGCGTTGTGCCATCGTTGGCTGCACCGACGGCCATCGAAAGTCGGCGTTGATCATGCAGCAGCCAGGCAACATACAAGCAGACGCCAAGCCTGTGTTTATTGGTGTGTATTTTTGTGTACGAATTATCCGTGCGGCGAAAAACGCAATTCGATATTGGCTTTCCACAGAAAAGACTTCGTGCCAGCATGTTTCTTCAGGTGGTTATACGTTTCACAGCCGTAAACTATACGTGATAGCGCATGTCATGCCTTCCTATATACGCTGCGGGTTTGAGATTATACGGTCATTTATGGCCATTCATCGCCTTTATATTGAAGCTGTTCGGTTCATTTTCCTGGAGCAGCACCCACGGAGACCACCTCGTGCGATATGAAATAACGGTTAGAAGAAAGCGGACGGGTGCGCGTGTCGACCTCGGAACTTTGGTAGCGAATGTTCTGTTGCGCGCGCAAGTCTAACAAGACGGCGTGGAACTTGACGGCTCCCGTGTCCTGTGTTTTACTTGCGCATTTTCATGTAGTGCATGGGAATCAGCCGCATTTGTACACTGGCGAACGCGAAAAGAGAAAGCACCATATGACTAGTGCGCACATAAATAGCGCTGCGCTGGCGTCAATGTCTCCCTTTCTTCTTCTTCTTTTTTTTTTTTTTTGCGCGCTACGTCAGGGATGCTTGAACTGTTATAATTATGCGACGCTTACACTCCACTACGCGCAGAGCATGTTCAGTTCTTCATACCAGAGGGCGCCCCCTCCTACACCGATCTCATACATGGGTCGATACGCAAATTATTAAAAATTAAATTCTGGGGTTTTACGCGCCAAAACCACTTTCTGATTATGAGGCACGCCGTAGTGGAGAACTCCGGAAATTTCGACCACCTGGGATTCTTTAACGTGCACCTAAATCTAAACACATGGGTGTTTTCGCATTTCGCCCCCATTGAAATGCGGCCGCCGTGGCCGGGATTCGATCCCGCGACCTCGTGCTCAGCAGCCTAACACCATAGCCACTGAGCAACCGCGGCGGGTTCCGCAAATTATTGCGTGTACTATATTGACTGCGACAGAAATAATTAATAAAGCCTCTGTGACTGGCAGCATATAGCAAGACCATAGAAAATCACTGTATTATACTCATCTCGGTCATGGAGTGCCAAGAGCGCATACTACGATTGAGATGACAAAGAGAGGCAAAGATGCAGCGCACGCCAAAGAAATGCTATTCACCTTTTAAAGAACGAGGTACCGTGTATTAGATGCCACCTAGTCCTTTTAAGACACCGCCTCAGGCCCCCTGAAGGGGGATAATTACACAAATCTCACAGAAAAAAAAAAAAAAAAACGGGCCGGTTGTTGCGATTGCAATGAAACTGACAACATTCAAACTCAATTTAAGCAGACAACGCTGCAGGGTACGCTCGCTAATTTACCTCTGTGGTATAATTCTGGCATCTAAAACATAATCATGCTCAAGACGGTACATTTACCAGCATCAAGAGATGAAAAGAAGACTGCAGAGCTTTCGGAACTCGCCATCGCAGGCAACTGACCCAAGAACTTGTCGCTCGCGCCGTTCCCGCAGTCCCCATGCCACACTTCTGCTATCATAATCATCATCATAATCATAAAAAACATGGCAGCCGCATTCAGGCGCTGGAAATTTTGGTTTATATACAAGATTCTGGTTTATTTGGTTCTAGTTTATTCAGGCAAGAAGGAAAGTTCGCGCAGCAAACCTTTCCTCCTCTCTGGCTTGTTCAAGAAGGCGCGGCGCTGCTTGAAAGGACAGTTTCCGAGTTAAGCTCCGCTGGCCTCGAACCTCTTGGTTTCAGTGAAAGCAGGGAGAGAGCAAAGATGTCCACAACAGAGATTAAAAAGGTAGTTGGAGGTTTGGTGCAAGAAAAATAGAGCGAACACAAACAACGGCGGCCTACAAAAAGCGGGTTCCCGAAAGTGGCTCAGAAACTTTGATGCTGCGAATTTCTTGTCTCAAAATAAAAAAAAGTCACGTAGGTAAGACATTTGGCAAAATAAGAAAAGAAGCTTGGTCGTGGAACCCTACCCCTCCCCATTTCAAAGAGGCCGCTCAGAGCATCTATCCATCCATCCATCCATCCATCCATCTGTCGTCGTGTGCTGCACGCTGTTCGAGAAATTCACGGGATGTCAATTCATACAAAGTCCTTAGGGAACCGGTATGCAGCCTTTGGGTGCAGCAGTAACTACAGTATCGGACAATTTCTGTTTGCTCAAACATACGACGTTCATCATCAGCCGTGGTGTGTGTGCGTGCTGTGAACCGTTTTAGCTGCATCGGCCTTTTTTTTTTGTTCACTTAGGTTGTAATAGACCGATCCCGGCGGCCAGTTTGATCATGCCACCGCTGCCGCAGTGCATGCTGCTACTTGTAGTCATCCGGCCACTGCATCCGCGCGGGGTGCCTGTGCATCCTATTTTCAACCAATTCTTGGCAATTTTTGGTCCGTGTGGAGCCATAGTGCGATGGGAAGATTCACCTGCTGCGTTCTTGGGCGTTGCAACAACAGCACGAGGGACAAAGGCGTCAAATTCTATATGTTTCCTAGAGAGCGAAAGCTTCGAGAA
Organism: Dermacentor andersoni; assembly: GCF_023375885.2. Taxonomy (NCBI): domain Eukaryota; kingdom Metazoa; phylum Arthropoda; class Arachnida; order Ixodida; family Ixodidae; genus Dermacentor; species Dermacentor andersoni. The sequence continues at coordinate 92,454,292 of NC_092816.1, read as the reverse complement.
CGTGGGTTCAACGTATTAACAGGGCCGGACGGGACGGCGCGTAAGACCGCTTTTTTGCCTTGTATTGACAAGTAACTCCGACCTCCCGCTTGAGCTAGATTATTATTCGCGATTTATGGGTGAAGGAGCAGGAAACCAATGTGGCGACGACCCATAATTTCTTAGAATGGCGAGTCGTAAGATAAGTTCAAGAACATAAAGTAAATAAATGCATTGAGCTAGATGACCAGCTTACGAGAGAATGAACTGAAATAACTATTGTCATTTCATTGAGATGCTATGCATGTGATCAAAAGTGTCAAAATATTCGCCTTATATGGCTTTTTTCACCTTATAACACTCCCGCCCATGACGTTCGTATTGTAAATCGTACCTTGATTCAAATCCTGCTGAAAGAAGAGTATTTTATTCCTGCATTCCAAACAAGCTTGCATAAGTTGGGTGTGTTCGTTTCATCTCATAGCGTTCACCGCTGCTTTAACCCAGTGGTAAAATCTGAGGATTGCGAACTGCGCACAATATTCCAGAAAGGACAAAAAGCGCCAAAATCGTGATTCACCTTGCCTCGCCCTGCTCGTAAGAGGTAATAAGCTACTTAGAGTTAGCGCGCCTTGAAGCTCGAGCGGTCACCCGTCAAGAAGCTGAGGAAGGCTGTTGGCTAGGACTTTGTGCCGGGCCCGGTGCTGTTACGATGAGCGATTGGCCAGGTTTTTCAATACCTCGGCTAGTTTTTGAGCTTTTCTCTGTGTATTGGGTCGTAATGTCTGTTAACTCCCCAGGGGCAGGATCGGCAGTCTGGTTTGCCGGCTTGCCGGTCCTAAACTATCCCTTGGGCTGTTTCACTCGAAATGGCTTACAAGGTATATCCGGGGTGTTCATGCCAATTGGTGACGGAGCCATCCATATAAAGAACGCTAAAGTGATTCAGGAGTGGTTGCGCACAGCTACTAGCCACTATCTTCAAATTTTTGAAGTCAGATCATTTGGAAGAAGGGGGTTTTGTCTGCAAATCCTGAGGTTGGGCTTTAGGGTCTGACTTGCTCTGACGCACAACCTTGGCGCTGTTACCGGTAAAGGACTTCATCCTGGAGCTACTGGCATGTACGAAGCGTATTTTTCGTGGTGTGAACCCATCTTGCTCTCCCGAGGAAGTACTCGAGGACTTCCAGGAAGCTGACACGGGATAGTTTTTCGTGTACCACTGGAACAGAATGGTTGACGGCACGAGTTCCGACAGAGTCGACAGTATCAACGTATGCTGGAATATCGTTTCCTACAGAGCTAAACGTAAGGCCTGTTATCTATAAGGTAGATCATTTAGAACCACGTGCTTTCCAATGCAAGAACTGTTGGCGTTTCAGACACAGAGGCAACACATGTAAATCTGTGAATCTTGGCTGACCCCTCTAAAATAATTTTCTTCTAATAATTTTCGCGTCTTCAGAATACCCCGAATGCATTGCTGTGGCGGAGGTTTAATTCCTATGGTGTCCTCAAAAATATTTCGCAGAGCTGTTTTACATCAGGAAATCATGAATTCGGAAAGTGAACTGTTGGCTATTCATTTAGTTCTTACCAGATGTGCCCCACTTACTATAGTAAACGTCTGCTTTCCTGGGGGTGTCCGTAGAACAGACTACTTTGATCGTTTATTGAGTAAATTGGACCGACTTTCATTGCAGGGCACTTTAAGTCACATCATATCACGCGGGGTTACCGCTCAGATACGAGGGGTGAACTCCTGTGGCCATGGTCATAATCAAAAAGTGTTCGCTGTAGCAATAGAGGGGCTGTACCATTTATGCGCCGAGATTCCAGTTCCTTAATTAACCCAACTCTGGTAGCTCCTGGATTTAGCGTGTCATCATGGACATATCTAGATAGCGGGACTTCTTGTGATCATTTCCTTATATTTTTTTTCTATCATGTACTCCCTGCAGAGAGTGGATGTCTATGGTTAAGCTAAGGATGGTTACAACGCTAATGCAAACGCCTACTTATCTGATCGAAAGAATAGGAAAACCCTACACCGGATTTATGGAGCCGAACAAGAAAGATTCTGTGAGCCACATTTTGACCTCCGTTGTACGGAACCCAGTTGAAGCTAAGACTAATCTTGATTGGATTGCACGCGGGCCTTGCGTTGCGATTTCAAGCACAGTGCTCAGTTGTGTTGCGAATTCCGTCACAGTGAAAATCATCGGAACTTCTATCTGTGGTAGCTTGCACGAGATCGGCAGCTTCTGGTTATGATGACATATATATCTGTTATTATGCTGAAATTCGTGGCACATATCTTTATGGGAGGGTTGCTATATATTGTGAACCTTTCCCTTGAGAAACGATGGCTACCTAACGAGTGAAAGATTGCTAAAATTATCTTGCTTCTCAAGAACGCCAGAAAAGGGCTTGATTTGGACGACATTCCGCCAATCACTGTAACTTCTAATATGGTAAAATCAATTGAAAGAGTTCTTCAAAATCCGCGATCAGAGCACATTTCTAAAGTTAATGCATTAGGCGCCACTCAATTTGGATTTCGCACTGGTTGTAGGTTCTATTTGGTCCATCCATCTAGATTTGGAAAGCAAGATACGGTTCTAAGAGAAACTTAGAAGTTTCGGACCTCAAAACTCTAGATGTTGCAAAAGCTTATGACAGCGTAGAGTACAGCCTCCTGCGGAATAAAGTTGCTGCCTTAAACCCTCCATCGTATATGATTGCTTGGATCAAGGATTTGTAGCACGGAATAACATTTTTCTGCTCAGATGAAAAACATCATTCTGAGTGGTTCTCCCAGAGGAGAGGTGCGCCTCGGCGTTCAGTGTTTTCCCGACTATTGTTTAGTATACTACTATATGATATTCCAATTATGCAGAACGTCACGTTGTTTGTGTATGCGGATGACACGTACTGCATTTTTTTGCTTGCGCTAAAGATTTTCACATGCCTTACCACAAGTTGCAAGCGTATATAAATCTTCTTGTGGTCTTGCTGGATAATTTGCGCATAGTCCTTCACATTAACAGAAGTGTCCTTCTTGTATCCCCTTCGCGTCAATCGGTTTCCTTTGTCCTTGTGTGTCATAATCAGGTGATTTACGGTAGGGGGGAGTCATTTACTAACCTGGCCCAGATTGGCGTCCTCATATAAATAAACGTTGTGAGAAGAGGTGAAATCCCTCTTGGCCCGGTGACGAGAAAATGCAATGGTAAGTTTGGTACGTTCAATGAAGCTCTACTTTACTTTTACCGGGCTTATTTAAGACCCGCTCTTGAATTAGGTTCTTTAGTGACGTCATGCTCTACAAATGATAAGTTCCTGCCTTTATTTATGATAGAGAGGTGGGTTCTACATCAGTGTCTTGGCGCCCCTAGGTGTGTTGCGAACTCTGCTGCATCTAGAAGCAAACACACCAGATTTAGCGTCGAGATTACAGCTTGTAAAAGTGAAAACTTAGAGCATGCAGACATGCTCCCGCGACAAGTTACTCAGTGTTTGTCGCACAACCGGTACTATATTTTTATTCTATATGGCCAAGATACAAGCTCCCCAGGTCGTGTTTACGCAGAGTCTTTAAGCGAAAATAAGCGTTAATCTACGATAAGTTCAATGTGTCACTTCAATAAAAACATGTAATACTTGTAATTTTGATTACATAATTCCAAATAATGCTACATTCATAGCCAAACAGACACTAGTCGGATTCTTGAATGAGTATCTCAAAAGATTTTACCTCATACAAAGTAGTGTCCATGGACGCCTCACAAAAAGATGAAAAATCAGTGATAGGCATTTGCTCTGAAACGCTATCATGAGCTTTGCTATCCGTCTTCCCGTTTACACTCCAATTTATGTGGACGAATTCATGGCCGTATGCTTGTCCGTATACAACATTTGGACAAATGTGTCACACATAATATTGCTCACCGACTGTCTATCTGTCCACAGTTCACTATTTCACCGACCGCTACACTTTTTTTTTGTACCACATCTTGCTAAAGAAATTCGGTTTGTGAGGATAACTGGACAATATGGACCAGCACTTAATGAGGTTGCAGGCAGCTTGGCAAATGGCAAAGGCAGCGCTTGTTTGGCCAGCAAGTTTCTTTATACGCAGGCCTACTCTGCTCGCGGTAACTATAATTCCAAAAATATAATTCCAAAAGAAATACCTGCTTAGAGCAGCCCCTATTGCGCATGGGCCTTCCTCTCTCGGTGGTTAACACTTTGTCTTTTGGGGCAAGTACCCTTAGTCAATCGCGAAAGGAAATGTGCCAAATTGTGCATGAGTACGTCATTGCTACTGAGAGACATTCATATTAAACACATTTTCCTTATTAGTAACACTGAATCGCGTTACGTCCGTATATAATATTGCATCTTCGTCAAAATTGGCATGAGAACTATCAACAAAGAACAGAAAAATAATTTATAATCACTAATAATTAAATATAGATAGTACACATCACTAACTTAAGAGGAAGCAAGAAATTCATATTATGTTTCCTTTGAGAGCCATGGCCAATCCCCTGCCCTCGTGGGCACGTGCCACAATTTTGAAGAAAGAAGAAGAAGAAGAAGAAGCTCGTAACCACTTCTGGCTCATCCCGTTTTTATTTGACGAGAATGCACCCCGTCCAAAGGGAAACCGAGTGGAACCGCGAAGCCGAGCGTTCCAGCGTCATCCCTCCGGCGACCCAGCCTCTGCACAGCGGATGGAGGTCTCCGCTGACGTGGACTGAACCGCCACACGATTCGCGTTTCCTGTCTGAAGGTCCGTGGCCGGCCGCAGCTGTAGCACCGGATCGCAGCTATCCCGGTTACTACTACGAAGGCAGCGCCGAGCCCGTTTCCGAGCAGTCGCTGGAGCCCGAAGCTGCGACGGAGCCCTCGAAGCGCGGAAGCCCCGAGTGCCTGAGCTTCGTCCTCGGGGTCGCCTTCGCGGCGCTCCTCTTGGGCATCGGCCTTCTCGTCGTCCACAGCTCGCTGTCGCCGCTCGACGTCAGCCCGGACGTCGAGGAGGACGCCGGGGAGCGGCGGCTGCACGTGGCACCGAGCACAGTCGGCGAGCGTCTCATTCCGCGGAGGATTGGGCACCCGGACATGGACGAACGCGGCAACAGGAAAAGGACGATACGCAGTCGCGCGCGGATCCAATTCGCGGGCCGAGCGGCGAGCGGAGAGGCAGCGCGACCACCGCGGACGAGTGCGAAGACGAGCCCCGAGGCGACGACACCTGCCACGGCGGTGACCACGACTCGGGACCAAGACGACGCACAACCGAGACGCGTAAGTTTGTCCTCTTCGTGGGGTAATTCTCATTCAGGGTTTTTCACTTTAACTTGAGCCAAACATTAAATATATGCAAATGCTACGTAGCTGGGCAGAACCCAGGTAACGTTGTTTGCCAGCGCTTGGAGATACTCCGAATATTTTCTTTTGCATAACGCCCAATTAGATCCTTAGTCTTAAGCAACTTCTCAATTATTATAATTATATGAAAGTAGAGCAACATGAAAAATTCCCGGTACAGCTTTCTGTTGCTGAAGACGTCCTACATAAAAGTGTTCTTCCGAGCGTGAAGTAAGCCTGCGAATACCCGCGAATGGCCAGTCGCGCGGCAATTTTGCGTGTATTCGCGGGCTTCTTTTACGCTCGGGAAAACACTTTTATGTAGCACGTTATTAGGCAACAGGAAGCTGTATGCGGAGTTTTTCTTGTTGCTCTACAAGTTTCTCATTAACGTTTTTCATCTAATAAGATAACGCAGAAGTTGAATAAATGATTAAGGCTAATTCTGCAATTAGGCGCAATGCTAAAAATCATTTGAGTATCTCCAAGAGACGGAAGAATATTACCTTGGTTCGGTATTTGCATATTTTTAACGTTTGGCTCAAGTTACGTGAAACACCCTGTAGTTCTGAGACTCGCGAGAAGCGTTCGTCGTGTACTGTTGGCACAAAACGAGCCACCAGCGCTACGAAAGAAGCAAGGAAGAGCTACTGTGTGCTACTAATGCGCAGTATCAACCACATATTTTTGGGGGGGAAATTCCTAATCGTTTCTCTTTTCTTTCCTTTTTTTGTTTTTGAATCCACCTGTAGGAGATGGCTTTTTAGGACAATTTCTGAAAAAGGTGGAAATTGCTCATTTAAGATAGCGCAATGTCCAGCTAGGTAAATGAACCTTTACTAAATGTTTTATTTTTTGTTTGTTTTAGGACACAGATTACAAAGAGTAGCAGCACATTAGGCATATTCGTCTAAAAAGAATATATTAAAACTGCTCCGGCTTTCCACTGAATATTGTCTCGAGCTGCTAGAGGACAGCATTTGGCAAGTGTTATTGGAACGTTTTACAATTATTATTAGAGTTATAATTATATTCGAGTGCTGATTGCTGTGCTATCGTTTTCCACGTCTCAGTAATTTCTCTCGTCGTATTCGAGTGCTGATTGCCGTGTTATAGTTTGTTAACGAAGCTTTCCCTCAAGTCTAAATATTTTAAGGCAGTTTTCCTAGCCTATAAAGCCGCTCGAGTTCGCTCTTCTCCTTGAGCGGCCATTTTTCCTAGAAAGTATGCCTTCCAACTACTCCGCCCTTAAACTGGCTCTCTCAACTACTACACGCAGAGACAAAGCAACAGCGCGAGCATTAGATCCCATAGATGAGATGAATATTTACAATTAGTATTAGGGTTATGAGTCTCTTTCCACGTAAGTGTGAGGCTCGGAGCAGGAGCTGTGGCGCTTGAAAGTAGCCTGGGGCCTGACGAACCAACCGACTGAGCTATCTTTCCGGGCAACATCGAAGGGTCACGAGTTCAAATCACCTGTTATGTTCCTTTTTTTTTTCCGCCCCTTTTTCTTTCTTTTTTTCTTCTTTCTTTTAATGTCTTTTCCTTTATTTGATCACTGTACGGGAACCCTCATAAAAAAAAAAAAAGAAAGAAAGATATATATCTTCAAATATGTATGGCCTCACACTCACATGTGCAGGTCATAAATACCAGGTTCTCTAGCCGAGTGCCATCCATGCGGTATAACCGAGCTCAGATTGGTCCACCTTGACTGACCAAGTAGGGCACCACTGTAGGTTAAATGAGGCGTACAACTCCTGTGGGACCCGCCGTGGTTGCTCAGTGGTTATGGTGTTAGACTGCTGAGCACGAGGTCGCGGGATCGGACCCCGACCACGGCGGCCGCATTTCGATGGGGGCGAAATGCGAAAACACCCGTGTACTTAGAATTAGGTGCACGTTAAAGAACCCCAGGTGGTCGAAATTTTCGGAGTCCTCCACTACGGCGTGCATAATCAGAAAGTGGTTTTGTCACGTAAAACCCCATAAATTAATTTTTTATTTAACTCCTACGGGGACGGTAGAGTATCCGTCTCCAGTGCAAGAGGACCGTGATTCAAATCCCGGTGCCGCGCTATTCTCCACCGGAAAATACAAAAAAAAAAAACCGTGTGTTGAGAAAATTGCACAAACAGGCCTGGAGTGCGGCCTGATCCCGGTGACCAGAACCGGTAACGCACTCTCTCACCAGAGCAGGATTGGCCACCCTGGTGCAGTACTTGGCCACAACCTCCTATATGAATACAACAATCGAACCCCGGCCCTCAGTCCCCAGCAGCCGCGAAGCAACTGACCACGGCGGCGGTCAGATCTGTGACGCTGCAGAGGGTGCTAAGAATACCTGGCTCCGGACAGGCCGCCATTGGAATCTGAACCTGGCAACGTTTAACGTTAGAACGCTATCTAGTGAGGCGAGTCTAGCAGTGTTATTGGAGGAATTAGAGGGTAGTAAATGGGATATAATAGGGCTCAGTGAGGTTAGGAGGACAAAAGAAGCATATACAGTGCTAAAAAGCGGGCATGTACTGTGTTACCGGGGCTTAGCGGAGAGACGAGAACTAGGAGTCGGATTCCTGATTAATAAGGAAATAGCTGGTAACATACAGGAATTCTATAGCATTAACGAGAGGGTGGCATGTCTTGTTGTGAAACTTAATAAGAGGTACAAAATGAAGGTTGTACAGGTCTACGCTCCTACATCTAGTCATGATGACCAGGAAGTCGAAAGCTTTTATGAAGACGTAGAATCGGCGATGGGTAAAGTCAAAACAAAATACACTATACTGATGGGCGACTTCAATGCCAGGGTAGGCAAGAAGCAGGCTGGAGACAAGTGAGTGGGGAATATGGCATAGGCTCTAGGAATAGCAGAGGAGAATTATTAGTAGAGTTTGCAGAACAGAATAATATGCGGATAATGAATACCTTTTTCCGCAAGCGGGTTAGCAGAAAGTGGACGTGGAGGAGCCCGAATGGTGAGACTAGAAATGAAATCGACTTCATACTCTGCGCGAACCCTGGCATCATTCAAGATGTAGACGTGCTCGGCAAGGTACGCTGCAGTGACCACAGGATGGTAAGAACTCGAATTAGCCTAGACTTGAGGAGGGAACGAAAGAAACTGGTACACAAGAAGCCAATCAATGAGTTAGCGGTAAGAGGGAAACTAGAGGAATTCCGGATCAAACTACAGAACAGGTATTCGGCTTTAACTCAGGAAGAGGACCTTAGAGTTGAAGCAATGAACGACAATCTCATGGGCATCATTAAGGAGTGCGCAATAGAAGTCGGTGGTAACGCCGTTAGACAGGAAACCAGTAAGCTATCGCAGGAGACGAAAGATCTGATCAAGAAACGCCAATGTATGAAAGCCTCTAATCCTACAGATAGAATAGAACTGGCAGAACTTTCTAAGTTAATCAACAAGCGTAAGACAGCGGACATCAGGAACTATAATATGGATAGAATTGAACAGGCTCTCAGGAACGGAGGAAGCCTAAAAACAGTGAAGAAGAAACTAGGAATAGGCAAGAATCAGACGTGTGCGTTAAGAGACAAAGCCGCAATATCGTTACTAATATGGACGAGATAGTTCAAGTGGCTGAGGAGTTCTATAGAGATTTATACAGTACCAGTGGCACCCACGACGATAGTGGAAGAGAGAATAGCCTAGAGGAATTCGAAATCCCACAGGTAACGCCAGAAGAAGTAAAGAAAGCCTTAGGAGCTATGCTAAGGGGGAAGGCAGCTGGGGAGGATCAGGTAACAGCAGATTTGTTGAAGGATGGTGGTCAGATTGTTCTAGAGAAACTGGCCACCCTGTATACGCAATGCCTCATAACCTCGAGCGTACCGGAATCTTGGAAGAACGCTAACTTAATCCTAATCCATAAGAAAGGGGACGCCAAAGACTTGAAAAATTATAGACCGATCAGCTTACTGTCCGTTGCCTACAAAGTATTTACTAAGGTAATCGCAAATAGAATCAGGAACACCTTAGACTTCTGTCAACCAAAGGACCAGGCAGGATTCCGTAAAGGCTACTCAACAATAGACCATATTCACACTATCAATCAAGTGATAGAGAAATGTGCAGAATATAACCAACCCTTATATATAGCTTTCATTGATTACGAGAAAGCGTTTGATTCAGTCGAAACCTCAGCAGTCATGGAGGCATTACGGAATCAGGGTGTAGATGAGCCATATGTAAAAATACTGGAAGATATCTATAGCGGCTCCACAGCCACCGTAGTCCTCCACAAAGAAAGCAACAAAATCCCTATAAAGAAAGGCGTCAGACAGGGAGATACGATATCTCCAATGCTATTCACGGCATGTTTACAGGAGGTATTCAGAGGCCTGGAGTGGGAAGAATTGGGGATAAAAGTTGATGGAGAATACCTTAGCAACTTGCGATTCGCTGATGATATTGCCTTGCTTAGTAACTCAGGAGACCAATTGCAATGCATGCTCACTGACCTGGAGAGGCAAAGCAGAAGGGTGGGTCTGAAAATTAATCTGCAGAAAACTAAAGTACTGTTTAACAGTCTCGGAAGAGAACAGCAGTTTACGATAGGTAGCGAAACACTGGAAGTGGTAAGGGAATACATCTACTTGGGGCAGGTAGTGACCACGGATCCGGATCATGAGACTGAAATAACCAGAAGAATAAGAATGGGTTGGGGTGCGTTTGGCAGGCATTCTCAAATCATGAACAGTAGGTTGCCACTATCCCTCAAAAGGAAAGTGTACAACAGCTGTGTGTTACCAGTACTCACATATGGGGCAGAAACCTGGAGGCTTACGAAAAGGGTTCTGCTGAAATTGAGAACGACGCAACGAGCTATGGAAAGAAGAATGATGGGTGTAACGTTAAGGGATAAGAAAAGAGCAGATTGGGTGAGGCAACAAATGCGGGTAAACGACATCTTAGTTGAAATCAAGAAAAAGAAATGGGCATGGGCCGGACATGTAATGAGGAGGGAAGATAACCGATGGTCACTAAGAGCTACGGACTGGATTCCAAGAGAAGGGAAGCGTAGCAGGGGGCGGCAGAAAGTTAGGTGGGCAGATGACATTAAGACGTTTGCAGGGACAACATGGCCACAATTAGTACATGACCGGGGTAGTTGGAGAAGTATGGGAGAGGCCTTTGCCCTGCAGTGGACGTAACTAGGCTGATGATGATGATGATGATGATTGGAACGTCAATGTATTTCGTAGCCCTTATTAGACAAATATATTGGTGGTAGTTCTGTAGTCGTAGGACTTATGCTCAACAGACATCGCCTTGCCAACTGATAGGATTAAATTTCGTAATGTCACGTGTCCTAGTATCAATAATTTTAACGTTAACTAGTCAATGCCTGTAATGACTGCAGTGAAGACTGTAGCAAAGATGAATTCCGATCGAAGTGGGATGCCGCGTTGTCGCGCATTCACGGTGACCGGAAGGAGCGGTGGCTACCATCACGGCAGTCCCTAGTATAAGACATGTGTGTGGACCGGTCATCTCGTGGTAACGTATCACAGTAGCGTATCTCGTATCACACGAAGCTAAAGCTGTAACACTCCACAACTGCGACCGAGTGCGCTCGACCACCACGCTTCATGTTTTGCGTTAAGGCAAAGTTATTTCTCTCGAACAGTATATATACGTACATATCGAGACTGGTCGCTCCCAGGAACCTACGTCACTGCAGTATTCTAGCATCTGAATTTTTTTTATTTTTTAATAGTTTAGCATTGCGAAAGGGGCGCCCGTGATATGCTGGTGGGTGCGGAGCAGGGAAATAAATTTTCAGTATTACAGGGTATATTTATTGCACGAACGTGAGCCCAATGCGCGAAGATCCCTGATGCAAAACTGTCTGTCTACGTATAAAGACGAAAATAAGACTGTGCCTCCCACTGCAAGTACGCCGGGGACTTCCCGTATCAGTGTCGTTGCCACATTTAAAGTCTGGAGCTGTGTGATGCGATGATACTTCGTGGGGAATAGGCGCTGATACAGGCCATGCGCTCCTGCATCGCAGGCCGCCACAGACGAGTCTTGCAGCCGTCACGTGTACACGCATTGCGTGCGGCCAAAGCCGGAGTTCTACTACAGCGCCGACCATCGAGCCTGCGTCCCGGCGGCCGCGGACACCGTGCACGTGTGTAACCGCGGCTCCAACCGGTTTCCCAGCTTCGAGAGCTGTTTCTCCAGCTGCGTCGACGGCCCCCGCGTATCGGACCGGTGCTACGAAAGCACGCTGTTCTTTCCCTGCGACCGGTGAGCTGGAGGCTCATTGCGAGTGTACCGCGTCTGCTTTGTTTGCTGAGTCTGACAACCTCCTAAAGCGAAGCCCTCCTTGCCTACTCTACGGCGTTTGGTGCGTCTGCGTTCACTGTCTCGGCGGGTAAACTTGGTCCGATCCCTGATTCTGTGTAACCGATTGCGGTGAATTGGCGAACTGATGCAGGCACCAGTGCACGATATGGGTCCTCACAAACGTTTAGGTACAAATTGTAATGCGAGCCGGTACTGGACGTATAGCGCAGTCAGAGACGTGGGTGGACCTATTATGATATTTCTATCACATTGCAGCCGAGCAGGCCTAGCATGTGGACCGAGCTTTCACGCCTCTTCAGATTTGGCGCGGCGTCTTACCAAGTAAGCGTATTTTGGGGAAATATACACATGAGGTGCGTAGAGGGAAATCACAAAGGACACCATATATCACCTTTGATTGGAGTACTTCGGAGATGGAGTGCTTGAGCAGTTGTTTGCACGTGATAAAAGGTGTTACTATACTTAGTTCATTGCGACCCTAAGCAACAATAACTAATGTATCGAGAGGAAAGTGTTAATTGTTGTAGTTTACATGGGCTGTAGGTGCTTTAAACTGAAGCTTTACTCTTCGTACTACTTTGTACAGGCAGCCCTACTTACAATTTTGCCTGCATCTCGAGATAAACAGCTTCTCAGTACTGACAATGTCATTGAAGACGTCGTGACGCTTCCTGTCCACAGTGCGTGGAAACCACTTCATTTTACTTGACTTTCCTTAAAAAAAAACGAAAGCAAAAAAAAAAGAACGGTAGCATAAATTTTACTGGCGAGCAAATAGCAGTGATGCGTTCTATCACAACCTTCGCCATCGGGGTCGCTCAGTGGCCTTCGCATCCTGCTGCTCAGAAGGAAGCCGCGGATTCGATGAATATGGTAGTGACGCCCGCATTACAATAAGGGAAGAAAGTAAGACCGCTCGTGCAGATAAATTTTTGGTGATGTAAAAAAAAAGAAAAAGAAAGCAACAAGAACAAAAAGAATGCCTGCCAGTACATGTCGATTTGGTCTCTAAATCCACAGACTTCAGTGATCATACCCGAAAGAACAAAGTCAACTTTGATAGAGTGTACCGGAGACTGAGTTCCATTAGCGCTGGACATCTGGGCCCGCACTTACAAAGCAGCTCATAGGTTTGTGAGGTTTCTTCTGAAGGCTTGTCGCCAGCAAGCCATCATAGCGATACCTCTTTTGTAATTTTTATTTATTTATTTACTATATATACTGAAGACCTAACGATAGGGCTGAAGCAGGAGTGGGAAAATGTTACTCAATATCAGTAGCACATAACGAAGCAAATTCAAGGTAATAATTAACCCAAGTTTTGTTGAAAAGTAAAGACATACACAGAAAGAACAATAATACAGATGAAGCAATTCACTGGTTAGCAAGGTGTTCGCCAGTGGCTGCTAAAACTTCATTCAATGGTAAGGAACGAATGTCACCGGGCAGATAATTGCAAAGTTCTATTACGCGTTGGAAAAAAACCTTATTTGAATTTGTTGGTACGCGCAAAAAACGTGTGCAATGCGTGGGAACTGCGGGTACAACTTTCCTTTGTAAAAGTGATAGGTTACAGTCAAAAAGGCAAGAGGTGCAGTTAATTATTATAGATAAACATTTCAGAGCTTCGTTGTGATAATGCAAAAGGTGTGGTTCCATGTTCAGTGATTGTAGAGCTTGTGCAGGCGAAAAGCTGCGGCTGTAATTTTGGCAAATCAAACTAATAGATTTTCTTTGAACATTTCCGAGTGATGGTATTTCGCAGCGTTTGTAGGGCACCAAACTACGTACCCATGTTAAAGAACGGGGCGAAGAAGCGTTTTATATAAAAGCAGGTTAGTGTCATGAGGTGTCTTGGTTAAAATTCGGTGCAAATATCCTAGTTGTTTTAATGATTTTCGGTTTACATATTCGATGTGTTTAGATGAAAGAAGATTTTCTGTTAGAAGAACGCCTAAATATTGATATTAGGATACGCTTTTAAGCCTCAACGCCATTCACAGAGTGGTAAAAAAGAAAGTTGCTCTGTCGGCGGGTAGGTGAAATCGCGACTGATGTTCAGTTTCCATATTTTACGCCACGCGTAAAAATACATGAGGGATTGGACAAGACTCTAATGGTCATCAATGACATTCATGGTTTTATAGAGTAGAAATCATCTGCATAAAGCCTAAATTTAAAGATAGTGCTACAAGGTAGGTTGTTAATCTACATTGTGAATAATAAAGGACCTAATATAATTCCCTGAGAAACATCGGACGTGATGGCAACAGGAGACGAATCTATTGAAGTAAACTAACTGAGGTTATGCAAAAGTCGCAGGGCGACTGGGACGAAGACAAAGAAACACAAACCACCAACACAAGCGCTTACTAACAACTGGTTTTATTTACACCGAAACCGGCCTATCTATGCGCAAAACGCTTTCCATGTAGCATCGCAGTTAGCACAGATATGTTCACACATGATGAACCAAAAACAAGATACGGCAAATATTTAACAACATATCACTAAATCCATAGAAACTGTAAGAACAAGATATGGTCATCGAACATAGTCTACTATCGCCATGTCAATCAATCAATCAATCAATCAATCAATCAATCAATCAATCAATCAATCAATCAATCAATCAATCAATCAATCAATCAATCAATCTCAATAAATCAATTATTATTACATAAAAATAATATACAGATAGAGGTATACAGAAGGAGGTCCCATAGTTAAAACTGAATTGGGACCTCCTGTTCATGGTTAACATAAAAGTTCATTTGGCAAGCAACAACAGCTCAATTGGTACAAATCTAGTAATGATAAATATTAATTGACTGCCACGTATCTCAGTGCTTCAGCCTAAGGCGAAGTAACTATTTCAGCGTAGTGGTCGCCCACAGTGCTAATTAAATGAGTAAATTAAGATTGCAGTCAAACCAGAGCCAGCCCGGAGGCTCAGGCGCCTTCCTCATTCGGTTGCTTCGCGGCTTCAGACGCCGCCAATTTCACGAGCTGGCCAGTAAACTTGCGCGTAAAAGGATAGCATTGAAAGGTTTGCCGCGCGGCTAAAGCTCTTCGGACGATGTTCAAACATTACGCGAAAACAAAATATTGACGGAACGTTGTAGGCGCGGCAACTGCTGCTGGGCAGCAGTAACGAGCGCCTTCGCAGCTATAATACGGTGCGCACACAAGCTTCTCAGCAGGAACGCTAGGGTTTGTGCGCATCACGCTAATGCCCGCAGCAGAAGCTAGAACGCGGCCCTGGCTCCGCTGCCGAGCCAATCGAGCAGACGGCGACGGTGCGTCCAGTTGGATTCTTTGGTTTCGAAGCCAAACGCATTGCGCGTCTGTCGCGTATCAGAAGATCGTCGCCACCCGCGGGTCGTGCACGCATGCACCGTCGATACCGTTACAGCAGGTCGGCGCGAACCCATCTCGTGCGTCCGTAGAATAGCTAACGCAATAAAGCAAAGAGAAATAGAAACATCTAGGAAATTTACTGATACTGCTTCGAGATCAGTATGTGCCATGTAAGTATACCTATCGGTCCTTTCTTCTTATACATACGTATATATATATATATATATATAAACTGCCCTAAGACACGTGCCATAATGCATATTAATATTTTCTACCTAAATAAAAGCACTACTATACGTTGCTGTTATACACGCCTCATTCCTCTCCCATTACATTTTACATAGGCAAGACGTGCTGGACGTGCCCTGGTACTTTGAAGGGAAGAGGTGCGCCGCATGGACCTTCCCGCAGGGCACCTGCTTGTCTGTGGCTCGCCGGGGCGTCTTCAGCAGCTCGGAAGAGTGTCGCCGGCGCTGCGTGCTCCGTACGGAGCCGGAGTGCGACGAGACGCCACCCACGCAGGCGTGTTCGCCTCGGCAGCTGAGACACCCTTATTTCGCGGACATGCAGGCACGCGGTGGAGCTCGCTGCGTCAACGCGTCTCGACGCACGCTCCAGTCGCACCGATGCCTCGTCGGCTCCAACCAGTTCGCCTCACTCGCCGCATGCCGCAAAGCTTGCGTCGGGAATTAGCAAGCTTGCATCTTGCGTGCCGAGTGCCAAGCTTTGCCTGCAATGGAGGCAGATTTTGCGCATAATGACCATTAAATCCAGAGTGTGTGTCGAATTGGCCCTATCTTTTCAATTAGTATTCCATAGAAGACAAAATACAACGGTGCGAGTGAGGATGCGTGCTTTGCCTGAGAAAAGGAGGAATAGAATGTCATGCTGTATATATAGTAGGCTCATGATGAATAACACATGCATCGCTGTACGTGTGTTTGTCACTTTGTGCTACTGTTGCGTGATGCAATGTATTAATGAGATCGAGGCAGGACAAGTTGTACTTCGACATTTATTCCTCTTTCCTGACATCCGAAGGCAGAAAAGCTGCTGTGAAATTATGTGATACCACGGCTGGTAAACGCAAGAGATGCGCTGCAGACCGACCGTGTTAACTCTTGCAACCCGTGAAGAACTGGCGCAACCTTCTGAAAAGTGTCCATGCTGTTTTCGGAGGTCACGGGGACACGATTTTGTTTTTCTGATAGTATAACTCGCAGCGCAAGATTCGTCTATATATAAAAATGCCGCTCAACAGACGCGAACATTTCACGCTTAATGCAGCAGTGCAGTTATCTACTTTTTCGGTTCGCCTTCCCGTGCATTTTTGTTAGGGGAAAAGAAAACTCTTGGTGCCGCTCACACGAGTCGGCAAAGAAGACCAAAAAAAAGTATCTGCTTACTGTCTTTGTCAAGCCACCTACGAATTCATGTTGCTCAGCTAGCTGCAACTCGGTAGCGCAAAACCAATTCGAAAGGCGCGTCAGCATAGCCTTTCGACTTGTTTTCAGTATTTACGTTCAATCGTAGGAAAGATGCATGAGTTATTCGATAAATTCGGTGATGTTGTTTTATATTCTATTGTTATGTAAGTTCATATTCCA
This sequence comes from Dermacentor andersoni, assembly GCF_023375885.2. Lineage (NCBI taxonomy): Eukaryota > Metazoa > Arthropoda > Arachnida > Ixodida > Ixodidae > Dermacentor > Dermacentor andersoni. The sequence goes on along the minus strand of NC_092816.1, from coordinate 92,437,627 downwards.
CACATTTAAATAATTTTATATGTGCTCTCCCGTAAGCGAAATTTACACGTACCACCATCTATAATACGGCGAGATAGTAAGAGCCAATTCACGTTTTGACGCCTGCTTAAGCATCACCTCCAATGCATTTCTACGCCCGATTCCATGTCTTGTTCCAGGTCAAGGCAATGACATTTATTCACCGTCCACCAAAGCGTCTCAACAATTCACTTGCCCGTTTTGCACTCCAAGTGCGGAACTCTTGGGCTCATTTATGCACCTCACGGTAAAACCGGACGTTTCTTTCGCACAAAAGAGTTCATACTTAAGACACCGGAGGTGATCTTTGAGTATGTGCCAGAAAATATGGCTTTTCTTAAGTTATATAAGCTTGGTAGAAACAGCGGTACCCACAAATTTCGCTTACTTGGAAGCGCGCAGAAAGGGATAGAAGTGCCGATTATTAATTTCCAGAAATAAAGATTTCAGATCATCAGTTTGTGTTTATTGAACAACAGGTACTACCCTAGTTCTTCAAAATACATGATGACCAGCTGTACCACCACAGCCTAACGCACTTGCCGCTACAGCAACGCCACACACGAAGTCAAGGTGAAGTCGCGAACAAGTGCATTAAAATGCTCGATTAGAGGAATTCTAACATAAATCTGCTTTTACTGAGACGAGTACACGGCTTTGTGTGTTTTGGTTTTCCCCTTACTGCATCAACGACGGGAGAAAAAACTGCGGCAGAATTAATCTCACGATGACTGACAACGATAATGCGAATAGCATTGGAGCAATGTAGCGACAGACCTTATTTCTGAAGTCACATTTATTTACCACATCCGGGGGTAATTCTGGGGCTCATTACTTCTGCTGTCTCACATACTCCGATGTCGTCCGGCTTTGCAATGGCACTCGATTGCCAATTTCACCCATGAGCATGGCGGCATGACGACGTATGACGCCGACGCAGCGACGATAGAATGAAGAAGGAATGATATATGATGGGACGACAACGGCGGTATAATGACCATGGCATGACGACGATGAGATGTCGATTCCCTAAATTATGACGATTGTGTAACTACAACAGCGTGAAGGCTGCGGCACGAGAACAATGAGATGACTATACCGCGACGATGGCGAGAAGCCGTCGGTATGACGAAAATAGGAGGAAGAAGCTGGAATGACAATCGTGCGATCACGGTTGCATGAAGACGATGGTATGACAAAGAATACATGATAACGTCCGGCTGACGACGAGGCGGGGAGGGATGGGGGGGGGGGGTTCTTAAGCTTAGTGCACTCTGCAAGGATGTGTGATAGAGTGCCTTCTGATCGTCTGCAAAATGGGCATGAAGTGTCATCTCTGTTGGGAACATCTTGGGCAAGAGCACGGGATGCGCTAGCGACTCCGCTTGCGTGCGTCGTACGATTGTTTGCAGCCTTCGGCTGAGTGGCCGATGCGGACGGGGAAGGCTACATCTGCCGCTTCTGTACATTTGGGTGATGTCTTTGTAATTTGTCACGGGGTGTGGTGGCTTTGGCTCGTCCTTGGCCCGGATTTACAGTTCTCGGGCATAGTGGTCGGCGAGTGCGTTGCCTTCCACTTGCGAGTGAGCCGGGACCCACACGAGCTCAACGGCCCGTCCCGGTGATTTACTTTTGGTGAGGATCGCTATTGCAGCGGGAGAGATGGTCCCCTTGCGGTAGCTTGTGTAGGCGGTCTTGGAGTCTGTAACCACGGTCCTCACTCCCGGTTGTGCGACTGCGAGGGCCACGGCCACTTGTTCTGCTTCAGCTGTATTCGTCGTCCGTATCGACGTGCCTGTGACCAGTTTATTGATGGTGGTGATGACCGCCGTTGCTCTGGTGCCGTGCTTGGGAAGCGAGGCGTCCGCGTAGAGAACCTCGGGGTCCTCTTCCAGCTGTCGAGCCAGTGCCTTGGCCCGCGCAGAGCGTCTCTCGTCGTTCTTCCCCGGCTTCATGTTCCGGGGGAGGGGCTTGGTCTTAATAATGTCTCTCCACGTTGTGGGGAGCGGCTCCACTGTCGGTTGCTGTTCAATTTGCCATCCTATCTTGCGTAGGACGGCCCGGCCGTGCTCTGTCCGGCTCAGCCTTACTCTCTGCTGGGAGAGGTGTGCTTCCACCAGCTCTTCCACTGTGTTGTGGGCTCCCATGTCCAGCAGCTTCTGCGTTGACGAGTAGACTGGGATGCCCATGGTGAGTTTGACTGCTTTTCTTATTGTCGTGTTCAGCGTCTCGCGGTTCACCTTCGCAAGCTGGAGGTACGGGGCGGAGTACGTTAAGCGTGACACGACGAATGCCTGCACCAGGCGCAGTGCATCTTCTTTGGTCTCTCTGTTCCGGTTGGTGACTCTCCGAATCATGCTCAGGACCTGCTCTGATGTGGTCTTGATTTTGTTGACGGTTGCGTGCGCCTTGCCGTCGCTGCGTAACAGCAGGCCCAGTATCCGGATTTGCTTCGTTGGCTTGATCTCGGTGCCATAGATAGTGATAATTTTGTTCGGCGGCGGCTTTCTTTGGTCTACCAGGCTGTACCATGAGCAGCTCCGATTTCTGTGGAGCGCAGCTCAGGCCGCAGGTCGTGGCATACTTGTGGACGGTCGTTGCCGCTCTCTGCAGGGCTTCCTCCGTCCAGGCATCGGACCCCGCGCGTGGTCCACGCCTTCGATCTGATTGAGTAGTTCGGGCAGGGGCAGGAGCCAACCAACAAAGACACCTAAGACAACACAGGGGAACTTACTTGTTATTACTAACTGAATTAAAGACTTGATAAATTAACGGAAATGAAAGCGGATGAAAAAAACTTGCCGCAGGTCGGGAACAAACCCACATCTTCGCATTACCCGTGCGATGCTCTACCATTCGAGCTACCACAGCGTGGTTATCCTATCCACATTCTGAGGTATTTATGTTACTACTAGAACTAACCCTGGGAGTGTTAGAAGTGCTTGTGTACAGCCTTATAAAACACGCCTTGATGGTTTTCAATACTCGTTCTTTCCTTCCTGTATTAATATATGAAATGGCCTTCCGGACTACACTAACAGCACAATATGTTAAAGAATTTTGTACTCAATTAGAATTGTATTACAGGCAACAGGATAATAAAAAATTGATCATGCTAACTGATATTTTGTGTATACTGTGTAAACTTACTATGTTACTTTTTCATCCTACCTGTAATTTGTGTTTGACTATTCTGTAACGTTGCATTGTCGGAGCTGAAATTTAACTTTTTATTCTGACAATTCCTCTCCTGTAATGGCCCTCGAGTGAGGGCTACAGTGTTCCTAAATAAGAAATAAATAAATAAATAAACAAATAAATAAATTTAGGGTGTACTATTACCTTACAAAGAAACAGCTGGTTTAGGAGCAGGGTGGTGGCTAAAAGGGATGACGTCCGACGTACGTAGCCCGGGTTAAGACTGAGGCAAAAAAAAAAAAAAGAAAACATTGAAGAAACTCGACGTTAGGAAAAGAAATAAAATAAAAATACAATATTACACTGACGTTCAGGGTAGCCAATCTCTTTGTTTAAAGGGCTTATACGCGGCGCGGTGAAGCATGCTGCTCATTTTTCGTGGAAAACGCATGTTTCCACTTATAGCGTGCGCGATCCTCCCGATAATCCTTTATAATGCGCGCTTTCTGAAAACTCTAGGATTAACTTTAAGCGCTTAAGTGAATGACCAAGTACATATTCGGTCCTCGTGAATAGCCTGTTCACCCTGTTTCTTTGCTATTTATGTATCAATTTGTTGCTTACTGGCTTGTTCTTTTTCTTGTGGCAAGCTTGCGCATTTTTTGTTTATGAATTTGCGTGTTCTTTTCTTTGTAATATGGTTACGGTAATAGCGCATATTTAGATTTACCTATAAATTTACAAAAACCATAAGTAGCCACGACTGAAACAGAGCGCTAGTTTGCTCTAGCCACTTTGTCGCAGGAACAGACGTAAAGTGCTGAGGGCAGAGAATGTAGGCGGTCACACAGAAGAAAAAAACCGTGGATAGTCGAGCGTGTCGTGCCTCGCCAAGTTGTATGGGCTAAAGCAACACAAGACAAAGCGGCGTCCCAATGCCGACGGTCCGCGGAAGCGTATACGTTGGCAGCCACCGTTGACAGTTCGGTCCGGGCGCTTTGCTCGTCCACTGGTTTATGTGTGGTAAGCGATTGGGAGCTTGTGGTGGGTGGAGCATTAACTAAGGATTTCGTCAATTACGTGGGAAAATGACCTGCCTAGAGTGCAATGTGCTGCTATCACTGTAACAATATGGTAACAGAGCTTCTTGGTAAACTATTTTGTTGTGATGTTACTGCGTTCAATGGGTTGAGTGAAAAAAGAAGTCGCAGTTTCACCCAAAAGGCGAAGCATCGATTGGGATAGGAAATCAGTACACAGCTATACGAGGTAAGGAGAGTAGCTTTATCGGCTCTATGAACTTGGAAACATTCACGTATTAAATTGATTAACAAGCATGGCGTCAGCGTGCAGAAGAAAACGTGAACACATCTCACTCGATAAGCGCGGACACTCGTTGTCAAAGCCCTGATGTGAGCAAGCACGGCAGCTGCAGCGAGCGAAGTGACCTTCGTGCCGTCTATCACTTCAGCTCAAGAACGGCTAAAACAGGGTGCGCACAAGTTGCGTACAAGTTGTGCAGAAGTTGCGTACTCAGTTGCGTATGAGCAACTGTAGATCCCTTTCAAGATAACGGCGCACGCGACCGCGCGCGGCCGTGCGGAGTACGCACTTGTTGGCAGAGTCGAAGCAGCCATCCTTGTTCCCCCACTCCCTCACTCCCTCCCCGATTTCCTCGTTATAGCGTGCAAGATTGAGCCGCGATCATCAGTTCCCTTTGCGTCCAGTCGCGAAATACGCAGTTGCTGCCGGAGCACAACGCCACCCCTCCCTCCCTTCCATTTCCTCACGGCCTTTCGCGCGACGGAAGGCGGCGCATTTGCTCTCCGCTTTCCTCCTTTGCGCGCGCTAGATTGAGCCGTGATCATCGGCTTCCCTCGCGTGCTTTCACTCGCACATACAGAATACGACGCACGGTGACGGTGTCATCGCCCCTGGACTTTATACAGACCATCACGGTGACGGCAAACATGCGCTTGGAGTGTTCATGTAATTGCTATCACAGTAAAAAGTGAGTAATCGCGGTTTTTTTCCTGCCAACTGGGCAAGCCACAATTTTTTATAGGCTCTGCCAAGCGTGACTGCTTTTTCACTTTATATACCCAGTTTGTGATACCTTCCTGTAACATGCAGCACATTTCTTGTGGTACTTCAATTTTGCATAGCTAAAATAATACAGATAACATTATTCACTGATAGAGAACGCATTTGCAAAGTTTCATTTCATGTACTGATATCTATGCTTTTGTTGTGACAGTGTCCTTGTGCGGCCTCCTAACCGAGTTTCAACATATCCAGCTATGCCTCGATATTGGAAAGTGAAGACTGCACATCGAAAATTTGCAATTCGAAATTTAGTCCTTATACATTTAATAGCGTATGCATAGACACTCCATTCACCTTCAGTGCGACATTAAGCGACTTCGGTGCCAGAGTTTATTCAGCGTGCTTGGAACATTCGGTACCGACTCGAAAACGCTGACCTCGTCAGGCAAACGCAACATTGCCGCATGGCGCCAATTGCATGCACATTAAAGGTTACCTGTTTTCATGCATGGATCACTGGGTGCGCTAGTTGCGACTGCTCATAGGCATCACAATGTGCCACCTAATATTTTCTAACCATTCATAAATAGCCCAAAATGGCCCTTTAACGTTCTTCTCTCCTCCGCCTTGAGCCTGCTGTCAAATCTCTTATCTGCGCAGTAGACTTCCGAGAGAGTCGTTGTTTTTAATAATGAAAGCTGGACAGGTTTGCCTGGCTGACGCTCTGTCATGCTAGTTTACATGTTGGTTCACAGATATTACCGTATGCCATCTGAAATGCACCCTGATGTACGCAGTGATATAAACGGTGTGGTGATGTACACAGTGATAAGATAAACACACAAACAGCCTTCGTATCAGTTGGTCAACAAAGGGAAGTAGCCGTCTCTTATTTGCCTGTTCCTGTGTTTCTGTGCTGCAGTCCCACGCGATCAGCGACTCGCCACTCACTCTCTCAATACTATAACACATAAAGCTATTTTCCTCTCGGTCGTATTAGGCATCGGTATATCGGGCCTGCTGCTAAAGCACACGGCAAGCTACACGCGCCTTGGTCATTCATGCCGACCTTTAGTGATACACTGGCTTTTAGGGTACACCCTATACAGCCGAAGGCAAAATCCTTTTCTCCCAAGAGGCACCTGTGTTTTGTTCGATATATTTAGCCTAGGCGCGCACAGAGCATTCATCAAGCAGCTCCTGGCTGCTCCCGACAGCGGTGCAAAGTAAAGGCAACCAACGTGCGCCTGACAGCAGTAGTTCAAAGGCGCACGTTCACGTCATTGCCCCCTCGGCCCTTTCCTGGTAGCAGGCTATCATCGATCTTTGCTCTCATATTGCGGCGTTGAATGGGACACCTAAAGCTCGCTGTGGGGTCGGCGTATTGAGTTCGCGTGCACTATCTATAGCTGGTGGCTCGTTTAGAAGCGCCCCATATAAGAGCCAACTGTCTTTTATTTTCTTTGAGCTGTCGCAACAGAAAGCCCAGGAAAACTGTGTCATTCAAAACTATAGTCTAATGGTTAAGTCTCAAAATAGCTGCTACCCCCTCTACACATACACACACATAAAAAGGGTGTTTATCATGTGAGCTACCTATCGCGGGGGTAGCTGATACTTGCGCAAAACAAGTTCATCCCCACAGCTTTCCAAGAATATGACATAGTGTGTTGCTGACCGCTCATTTTTTTTTTCGTTTTTTAAAACTTTCTGAAGATGCGGGTGGCTCCGATCCCAGTCCGCGTTTCTTTTCTCGTTCCATTTTGCAATCCTTGAGGGCTCTTGTCAGTTCCACTTACTTTTTATCATTCGCACAACAACGTCGTTTACAAGGGCACCTAATTTAAGAATGTTCAATGCATGGGAAGCGCAGGAAAGGAGCCTACGACAACGAGAAACGGAATGCCGGAAAAAATGAAGCGGCCACGTAACAAATGTAATGCACTTGAACTTCTGGAACTTTGTGGAACACGACACAGATTTGAGCCAGCAATAGCTCAAAGTGGGTTGACGGGAAGCCAAGAAATGTGTGTAAATGCATAAAATATATAGCAATAAAAACAAAATAAATGTTTTTATTGTAACATTAAACGGCGGGAGGTACATGTGATCGAAGAACATACACGACAGTACCGGTGTTTGCTTCCAGATGAGCTTTACTCAATAAACCACTCCCGTCAGGTACCACCAAAACTACGTATTCGCGAGCACGCTAACAACTGACAACAATGCGTGCGCGCGAAATCAACAGTCATATAGGACGTGTTAGCTTTCATACGTGCGCCGAGTGCTTTGCATGATTTTAATACATATACAGAAATGTTTTAATAAGCTACTCATGGCGCAGGAAGCCAGAATGGTGTTCTTGCTCCCCCCTTAAGTGCTGCCAAATTTGGTTGTATTTGGAGATACATCATTTACGCGACTATAAAAGGCATGGTGACACAAGGCGAAGCGGGCATTCCTTATTTTAGTACTTCCTATCGCCCGATACTCGAGCCGAGTGGGAGACTGATGACTCTTAGTGTAATTGAGTTGAGGCATACTCCACGTTTAGCCTTTCGCGCCTACTCTGCAGAAGTAAATCAGACCTCAAACAAGAAAAAATACACAGAAATTTATGGTCGATCCAGACGGACAAGATTCGAATATATACAACTCAGTAAAAGAGTAGCATCTTTTTCTGTAACTAGAATATTTTAGAGGGCCCCTCACCAGGTCTCGCCATTTTGAACTGACAAGCACCGTACATACAATGCGGGCTAACGATCGTGTCTGCTAAGCATTAAATCGCTATGTGCCGCGGAAATAGCTGAAATTTCAAACAGGACGCCGTATGCCCTTCTCCTCGCGGGTGCTGCGCTGCCAGCCGGAGAGTCGACGTATATCGCACACGTGCGCCTACGCACATCGCACTACTGTGACGTCGCTTATGGTGGCACGTGACTTTGAGAATTATTCTAGGCAACATCAGTTATTTGTTAGATATGTACGTTACTTCAACAGAATGAAAGTTTAGAGAGATAATAAAAACACTATGAACCAAATGTCTGCTTGTCTTTGTTTTACTTCGTAACGTAGCAAGAGAGATCTATGTACTTCCGTTACTTTTGCTTGTTCCCATGTCATACAGTCGCACCTGCATACAACGAAAGTATGTCATTCTCTACGGTGTTCTAGCGTGCGATCATGCTCTGTGATCCGCTTGCGTCTGCCTCAGTGTTCATGTAGCACTGATAAACACAACAACTCGCGCAAGAGGCCGTCAGCATAAGTGCGCCACGCAGCAAAAAAGCAAGAGAAAGAAAAGATGAAGCCGGGGCCCGTGACGTATGCACGCGATCCTGCGGCTCCCGTATGGGATAACGCAGGGAAGGAATTTCCCTTGCAGAGGCTAGACGGGGGCAAAGGTAAAGGGCGTTATGTTTGTGGTGACGCTCGCCTCCTGAAATGATGGTATCGCGGCACTGAAACATTTCTATCTCAGTTATTATTGAACCAATTTGAAAAATTCTTGCGATAGAATGCGTCCTAGAGGACACGTAACTACTTCCAGCGTATAACCAAACTTTTCTATGTCACCTGATGAGGGGCCCTTTAATGTTCTTCCTACGGTATCAAGCCTTTCGTTTACGCCGCATTATGCTAAATATCCAATGCAGTCAGTCAGAGCTTCAACTACTACACCCTCCTATGGCATTCACGTCAGCGCGAAGCCGTCCGCCGCACCCTCTCTGTTTTCTAGCGCGTCCTCAGCATGGTGGTGCTGCCTTCTGACCCTCTAGCCAACTACCCGCAGTCGGCAGTGAAGGAACAGATCATCCTTACGATGTGCCACACTAGCGTTCATTTGGACGATGTAGTCAATTGTAAGTGATGCACAGTGGATAGTAGTCTGACGACTTTAGAAGCGAAAATGCGTTGCGGTTTGGTGCATTTCTTCATGTCCAGTCTAGCAAAAGAATATAAAGCCTGACGTTTCTTTGTACGAAATACCTTTCAGTTCCACGCGGTGAAAACGTCGTTTAAAGGTGATTGCGAGAAATAACAGACAGCCAAGCTCAACTTCCTGCTATGTCGCGCTCTGTGGCTCAAGTAGTGTCAAGAAAATAAAATGTGAACTCTTGCCTAGTCCAGAACTCAGCTGTCGCGTCAGCTCGGAGTGTTGCTGACGCATGAACAAACGAGGAAGAAAGCAAGTACACGAACGCAAGTTATGGAGCGGGTTCGTTCTGCAAAAATTATTTGTTGGTTTAACTCGTCTTTCATGCGTTATTTCTAATAGTTCTAATGCACTTCACGATTTCGTTTCACCTACGGGCCATGTTAGTGGCAAACAGCAAGGAGGTCATGCCTGATCAAATTCCCTAGGGCATGGCCGGGAGGCGCATTGGGATCTGGGAAAAAGAATCTGGCTACAATCATGCAACTATTTCGCGAAACAGCTATGCTCGTGTCAGGCTGCATGTGCTTCGCGCTGATCCACACAAAAACGGAGACGGCAGACTCGATGGCGGCCTTCCTGGAAAAGAAGTGGCGCGAGCTAGAAAACATGAAGTCAACGACTGAGATCGACTGTCAGAGATGACGGGCGGTGCCTAAAAAAATGAACTTGGAAATCTGCAACAGGAATTTGAAGTGCACAGGTTTATTCAAACTGTTTCGAGCTCCAAAAAAGAAAGCAAGGCTGCTAGTAATCATAGAGCAATGAAACCAATATGCGTGAAATGATTTGTGGCATTCCATATGATTCTGTGCAGTGCGCTACACATATTGCACTCAAAGGTTACAAAACCCTAATCTTATGCACTTACAGCGGCTTCATCCTTATTTGTATTGCAGAAACGTATTGCATACGATGGAGATGAAGATGTTCGAGAAACTCATGGGAGCACAGAAAGCGTATATGTTTAGGGACATAAAATTTCGCTTAAATGTTTGAAAAAAAGATTTTGCTTTAACGCTGCGCAGTTCTTTCTCAAATTTTGCAGAAAGATCGCATTTTAGTCTGCTTAGTTCAGTGTAACACTTGGCAGAGTTAAGTGCCTGGTCTTTAATAAAATAAGAGAAGTTGCCCAAGCTTACGCAGGTGCAAATTTCTACCGCGACAGTGCAAGCATTTGTGCCGCCGCCTCCTGGCATCTGCATAAGGCAACCGGTCAAGGAAGGTTGCCGCGTTCGCTCGGTCCTCTGAAAGACGTGGTCGCCCTCCATGAGACGCAGCTTCTTGCAGCTGCCAGCAGGCGACAACAGAAGTTTATGCTTGCACTGTCGCGGCAGTAGTTGGCATCTCCGTAAACTAAGGGAACTTCGCACTTTTTCCTTTTACATTTACATTTCAACCGAAAACCGAGGTTCTCGACGTAAACTTCAATAACCTCACGTCCAAACCATGAAACTTGATGTGTTGTGGGGTGCAAGAGTGTTTACAGCAACGCTCCAGGTACGGAGCTTCTTGTCCACACGGATGTCAGAGAAGCAACCGCCGAAACTCAGCACTCAGCTAGTTCGGTGAAGAAAGTCAGCTATACATGCTCGGTATTTTCGTTGAACTTGTTCTTATGACGAACGGGTGCATCTTGGTTAACTGCGGTACGTTTCTTTTCTACTCGATAGCGCGTGTTTTCTTCGGGAGACGAGGTGAAATGTGCACGCAGTTGATGAATGTGAATTAAAACGCCAACGGCTGCTGGGCGGCATTCGGGTGGAAGAACCATGACTTAGGCCAGCAGATTTCCAGGACTACAATTAACAGGCTTAAATTATTTATAACGCCTTCTCACAAGCAAACATGCCTGTGGCGTGGTGCTGACAGCGATACGACGGCATCTTGCAGGATGCTGTACCATTGTAGATATTCTTTAAAAATCGTTTACGGCGTTAAGAAGGGATCATTTTCCAAAGCATGCGTCCTTTATCTGCCAAGCGGTTAGTTGCACACATGACGAAGTAGTGGGGTTTTAGTATGCTTTAGTATGTTTTAGTTTGCTTTAGTATGTTTCACCACAGTACAAAATTGCAATAGGGTGAAACATATTGATCAGACAGAGGCGAGTTTAACACGTAGGGCTAACGTCGGTGTGACGGTTGTCAAAACGTCATCTAGAATTGAAAATCCACCCAGCCATGCAAACTCCTTCGTCGCGGACGACATCCTTGACATCATCGTTCCTCTCGCTTCCTCGATAGTAAAATGTCGAACTGTTTTGTCTTTTTTCCATGCAGAAAGCAGCACCGTCTCAACGTAGACAGGATCCGGTAATGTTAGTTTGAAAGGTCTTTCGTTTCTTCAAGGAGCATATATGACTAACAAGACCCAAACCGAAAGCACCTATCTCCACCACAGCGCAGTGAACACTAGTCTTTTTAAAAAGCGTGGCTAGCCAATATATAAACCGTCCTAGCTTTATTGCGTTCTGGTTTCGGCTCGTGAATCACCTAAAGAATGTGTGCTTTCTATGATAAAAGAGCACTTCAAGCACGTCTCTGACTTTTGCACGAGTTCGACATTATCTCGCGAACGTGCAGAGCAACAGCCGCAACCTATTAACACTTTCCTGCAACAACGGGATGGCAGTCGCTTGAATTCTTCGGCTGTTAACCTGAAAACAGGAACCCGATGTGCATGATGCTGCAACTAAGTTCAATAATAAATGTCTGCCTGGTGCTGCGTTCATTATATTTTGTAGAACGCATGTTTCGATGAACTTGAAACCGCCTGCAATAGCCACCTGTTCGATTTCGTAGACGTGCCTTGCTGTAGACATCAACCTTCCCTTGAAGTTAGCCCTCCAAATGAACTCGTCTGAGTATGGCAGTTTGAGCCATCACGTCGTTGTGAACAGGAACGCGCTTTTTGCTGACGTAAGGAACACCGCGCCAACGTCGTGCGGTGATTTTCAACTTGCCGACGAAGTCTCCCTCTCCTTCTCATAACCACCGTCTCCAAGATAGCGCGCCACCCGATCTCAGAGGTAGTCCTCTCCCCCCCCCCCCCCCCCCAAAAAAAAAAAAAAAAAAACCTGAGAATGGCCGCTTGGCGGTGTTTTTTTAATAGCCGTTGGTATAATAGGCAGTATAATAGCAAGAGCTTCGTGACGCAACCCACCACCCAATTCCACAGGGGACGCTCATAACATTCATCCATCCATGGGGGTGCCCCGTAACAATGAGAAGTGTGCCTATAGTTCGACGCCAGTCGATACAAGGTAGATGCAAGGTAACCTTATTTTGATCATACGCCTGATTTTCAATTGCCAAACGTAGGAACTACACAATACTGTTGAATTCAGTAGATATTTCATGAGGCTCTCTTCACCAAGGAAGCAGACAATTTAATTTTATACTCGCGGAATTCTTCATCAATACATCACTAGAATAATAACAGCGAAATAACATTATACCAGAAATATGGACATAAGTTTTCGACCGCTACTGTACTGTCGACTGAAACGAATTCGTGCCGCACTGAAGCATGCTATAAATCATGGAAGTGTCTCTGCAAAGAATTCTTCTTTCCTTCAAAGCGAACGGAAGTAATAGAAGTCGGTTCGGTGAGTGGATCTAATAAATTCTCACAAACACGCACAATCAGTAAGCAGTACACGTGCAGTGAGGGAGGCAAAGGCTCCGCGACGACCTCAATACCAAAACAAGCTGGGGCATCCTAATGGCATTCTCGGACGTCTCCAGCCATTTTATGGTCTGGAAAAAAACTAGAAGAAAAAAAAACAAAAACAAGCTATGACCACTACCGGCCGTCAGTAATTAGTTTGGGATTGTCGTAAAAAAGCAAATAGGCTGAAGAAAAACCCAAGGCAAGGGCTTCGTGTACGTCACATAAGGCTGCCAGAAACATGTCGAAAGTGGGCGCCAATAACGAGCGTGCGCCAGACATCAAGCCGCAAGTTACGATGCAAAGCAAACACGGCGAGGAATTAGGCGAGGCGATATCCCCTCGACTAGAGTACAGCTTCCTTTGGCCTCATTAGTCGCTGCTCTTTAAACTGCATTTCAGATGCTCTTCTTTTTCGCTTAGGTGCATAAAAACTCACTGAGCATGGCACCCGTGGCATTCGCTATCATTTATATACTTTCCTGTTGTTGCAGTGATAACGGCGCGCGTGATAATGGTGTAAGTTGCCTCGACGCAAGCCGAAAAATCCGAATTTGTGATTGCTGGTGCATAAAGCTTGGTTCGGCGTGTATCTCTGATAACGCTTTGCACAGATGCAGTCATGAGAGATGCAGAAAGCATGGCTGAGAAAACTAAGGAGAGCTTTATACGCGAAGATTACCCCCAGTGCTTTTAGATCTCCTAAAAGAGACTTTACTCCTTCAGAACAGTATTCTTTCGTTTTTTTGACAGTTTATTTTTGACAGGCTCGACTATTCCTGGAGGTTGAAATCTTAAATTTTACATTCTTGAAGGCATGTAAATGTTGCAGTTAGACCACAGTTATTAGTTCGTTAGACCAACTCTTTGTTTGGTGTATGACAGACGGCTGGTAACCCAGAGTTAAAGTGACCTTGTATTCTAATACATCTCTCCACTAAAAACATTAAACCAATAGACACACATTGGTCTGCCATGCAATAGCAATATGCACAGATTACAGTTCTAACCCCCAGAGGAAGGATGATTTAACTGTTCATATGACATAGCTCTGAAGTGCGAACTCACAGTAGAAAATGCAAGGGCATGTCCACAACAGTTGGCGCATGCAAAACGCCCCTGCAATTGTAATTCCACAGAGCAGCCGTTATATTGGATTCCGACGCATAGCTCGCCGCTCCACAATTCACCAAGTTCGTACACATACGCACCATTTCCCATTCGCAGGCTATGATATGTCTTTTCAGTGGATACCAGGACATTGCGGTATCATATGAAATGATAAGGCAGATAAGGCAGCTCGGATATCACACCAAGAAGACCGCTGCGTCCCCATTCCTCTCTCAAGGACCGACGCCGCGACACAACTTCGCAATCTAGCTCGCAAGATCTCTTTAGCAGAGTGGAATACCGCAAATGCAAGGCGCACGAGACTGCACAGACTAAACCCGTCACTTCAACTCAGACCTCTGGCCGGTCTGCACTGACACGAAGCGTCTCTTCTGTGTAGGTTATAGCTTGGAGTTGCCTTCACAAATGCCTACTCAGCACTAATTAGAATGACTGATAGTCCTACGTGTGATGTTTGCGGATGCGAGGAGAACATTGACCACTTATTGTGCCATTGTCCTCAATTTCAAACACAAAGACAATCTTTGTCCGACGCATTCAGGAAATTCGGTGAACAGACATTACTAGAGCACCGACCCCACCGATCATCGGCTCAGAAGGCAGTGAAGGCCCTTTTGTGCTTTCTCAGAACGTCTCGTTTGCGAGAGCGGCTTTAACTCAAGTACTGTCCGTACACCTTCTCTCTGCATTCTCTCTCTTCCCCTTCTCCCTTCCCCCAGCGTAGGGTAGCCAACCAGACACTTGACTGGTTAACCCCTGCCTTCCTATATTCCTCTCTCTCTCTCTCTCTCTCTCTCTCTCTCTCTGTCTCTCACACACAGACAGTCGCACCGTGCTTGAAAACCACAACACGAGACATAAAATAAGACATATAATCACATCATTTCAGTACATGAGCACGAACATCTGCCTTATTCAGCCTCAAATATGAATTCCTCGTGCCTTTTCATTAAGTTCAAGGTAACGTGCAGAAGTGACCTCTCGCAGCATGCAGCTGAATGCTTGCGGCTAACCTTCTAGCTAGCACTGACGCTGCAAGTAACTTCAGTGGTAGGAGATTATTTACTGCGAAACACACCGTCAAGCGCGTGGCTTATTATAAGGAAAGCATACCGCTAGCAAAATGACGCCTTCTGTTACGCGGCTCCTTATTTCAACAGCGTTTCTTACACAGCAGACTGTCAAACTGAATAAGTTCAAACACACAAAACGCACGCTAAGCACGCTCCACATAGGCTCGGAATCATGGCTGGCAAACAAAACATTTTATGCGTTCCTTTGCCTTAAGTCTTACTGAACATAGTATGGCTCTGGCAGCGTCTGCCATTTTCAAAGCTCTTACGGATAGCGGCAAGTGATAAAATCACATGCAGTAATCGTGACGACTGCCTTTTTCGATCGAAATTGAAAGACGCAGCAAGTTTGCCTAGTCCGCTGTCAATCGCGTCGGCTCAACGTCGCGACGACTTCCTGGCGATAGCATAACATATACGCCGAATCTGCACGTAAGTTAGGATTGACTTACCGTGTAGTATTTGTTGTTTTATCCAATGAATGACGAACGACTGTCCTGTTGTCGGGGAGGCGCAAGACACCTGATACACAATATCCCTTGGATGGCTTTCGTTCCTGCTCGCTTGACGGATCACCCTTGTCCGGTGTTGTGCTGTTCCGCAATGTTTCTCGCGCGCAGTGGGGCAACTCCGAATGAAAAAAAAAAATAGAACGTTGGCTCCGCTTCCCTTTGCACTGTGGCTGTCTGTTCTCTAAGAAGCAAAACGATGTGCTCTTTGCTCAGCGTGCATGAGTGATACATCGCCGTGTTCGGGACCAGTATACAGTTGAAGCAGCAGCTTACACTATTTTTTGTTCCCTATTGCGGCTAGAGTTGAATGGGCATTCTACTCTCTCTGAGAAGGGCAGAGTGAAATGAACATTGAAGACAATAGATTCAACTCCACTCGACATGTTGCAAGAGTAAAACAATGCTTTGAAGAGTAAATGGACTGCTTTACTCCTGCGATACTCTCCATAGTTTTTACAGTGTAATTGCATTGATGATTGTGACATTACCACACGAGGGTCCATTTGGGGCAGGCTAGTACTTTTAAAAGAGTGGTCCTACGAAACAAGTAAAGACTGCATCCGAAACGCAGCGTGCGCACGCGCTTAAAATATTGTGAGCACAGCGACACCATATATAGTAAGTCCCTAGGACTAAGCGATACAATCGCTATAATGCGGTCACAACAGACGCACATTTCGGCGAAGAGAAACGCAAAAATAGAATAATATAACAACGGAAGCTCTCACCAATTGATTATGGGATATTGCTTTACCAGCATGCCCAACGTGAACAGAGGCCAGGCACTGTTGTCGCTGACCTCTTTAATTTTTTGCGAGGTTCAGAGAGTACAAATGAAGGGCAATGAAGCGATCAAGGCATCCAAAAGAAGGAAGTGGAGAAACTTCCCAGGGAAAAGGTCGAAAGCCCCATGGCTCTCGCTAAGACGTCTGTGAAACATCGTCCGTGTGTCTCAGTCAATGTTTGCCCGTGTGGGCGCATAAAATGCGATCGCACGAAAAAACGTGACTTGCCGGCGCCGTTTGTGCGCTTACATATCGTGCAGTGTCGTTCGTCCATATTATCTAACACGCACGTTCTGGCTGAACGAAGAGACGACCGGTTGAGTGCACATTACTGCGCGTTCATTACTGGAGGTCGGTAAATGGGCCAGGAGCGTCGGTTTGTAAGAATTATTTCATGTCGTATAGATAAATGACCTGAGCGGAAAGGTTGGAGGTTATAAGGAGGCATAGCGGACCGGACAGACGCTGTCCGCTCGGCCTTTCGTTTCCCGATAATTTTTTGTTTCGCTCTACCAAATGATCAATTTGCAACACCAACAATCCCAGCAGTCTACAGTCCCAAAGCATATTTCCTTCCGATTCTCTCTATTTCATATCAGTCTTCCGGTGACTGGCAGATCAGGGTGACATATTGGGATCGCCGGTCCGCACGAGCCAGCGACACAAGACAAAATATATGCAAAACGAAAAAAATAAGCAAAAAGAAATTGTACACTGTACACAGACGGCGCTACATTATACTACCTGAATATTAGCTCAATTTGCTGTTTAAAACTTGTTGGGCAAATCGTTCTCTATTGCTGACTGACTAACGCCGCAGAATTCGTCTTCCCGTCTCAGCTTCGTTGTCGTTCACAGCCTGCTGAAAAATGACTATGAAGGACTGAGATCGGGAAAATATAGCTATTCCGTGGTAGGATGAGAAATATCAGAATATTTTACATACTATTCGCCAGTATAAATTTTGGTGCCTACCTTTCTCTAAGCTAGAATACTGTTCTTAACATTTTTTCTTGGGCCATGTATCTTGCTAAGTTGAATATCTACCACCATAACTTTAGGAAACGATCAGAAAGCAACTAAATACGTCTATGAGGCGTTGGCATCGTAATGCTTAGCATCATATTTATTTACCAATTTGGAATCAAAAAAAAAAAGATGAACGCCTCTTAATTCATATGCGTGCCCATTCAACTAGAAACACAGTAATGCTGACGAAGACAACGGTGAATGGGGCCCTCATGCAAGCTATCATCCCAATTGGTCAACGTTGCAATCCTGTTTGTTAATATACACGCACGCAGTGCTCTGCAGAGATGGGAAAATGCCCTAATTGTTTTGCTTTTGTTCCTCACCAACACGACGCAAGTACCAACCTCACCTGACCCTCACCCTCCCGTTAAAACATTCGGCTGCTATCCATTACCCTCAGCACAAAAATATGGAGTTTTACGAGACAACACCACGATCTGATTATGAGGCACGCCGTCGGGGGGGGGGGGGGGGGGGGACTCCAGAAAGTTGGACCACCTAGGGTTCTTTAACGTGCACCTAAATCTAAATGCCACGGGTGTTTTCGCATTTCGCCCCCATCGAAATACGGCCGGAATTATATCCCGCTATCTCGTGGGTTAGCAATGCTGCTTTCGTCAAACGTGAGGTCACCGTTTTTCATTGCCGCCACAGCGGTTGCATATCGGCAGTGGGCAAAGTACAAACACTTTATTAGTAATAATTACACTTCGCTGGTAGTTCAATAAGCCTAGATTAACGTACTGAAACGCCGAAGCGAATCCTTTTCTAGAAATAACTATGCTTGCTAACAGCATGAAGCTCACTAATATTTTTTATAATACATGCTTACAGATGGCGAAATGTACTCGTATGTGCCGAGTGTTGTCAAGCTTCTAATGAATCATTAGCGGTCTTTTTGATGCCGAATGTTTCTGGCTGGTTACGGGGATTTCAAAACAGAAATTCTGTCGGGATTCATGAATATATACTAAGCAACTACGTGTTCATATATTCAGATATACTAATGTACTTATTCTTGAGAATCGGTGCAACAGGTCGACGTTGTAGTGGTTGAGCTCAAACACTTAAGCTGAATGTTTACTGCAAGTAAACTTGCTCGACTGTCGTTACCATGCGCGAGAGTGAGAATAAAGCAAGCAAGTTTTAGTTCTACTGCAGACTAGTTCTAGCTATATTACCGACATGTCTTTTTTTTCTTCATGTTGATGTTTCCTTTAGTTCATATGTCAACAAACGCTATTCGTGCCCGAAAATAATTCGACTCCAATATTTGTCCCTTTAATTACCCCAGGAAAAGGTAAATTGTACGCTGTTTACTTCGAATTGAGGAGTGAGCTGACAGGTTGTGATCAGCGAAAAAAAAATACTAAAAATTCCCTGTCACTCCTCGCACTCTCGTTGCGGCTTCAAGTGGCTACAGCTTTCAATAGGTTTAGCTACGGCTAATATAAATAGCAATTTATTTATGACTTTATTCACCTAAAAGTGGGCTTCGACGCACACCTGCGCTAGAGAAACTTCCTGCAAGCCCGCTTTAAAACTTTAGGCTTTAAAACCACCCCGATTGTGATCTGAGTGGCTTCTTCTGCACTTAAACGATGTGAATCACCTCATTTAACCTTATATCTTTACCGCACTTTCCCTCGCCCTCATCCTACAACGTCCGCCCTCCCTCACCTCACCACCACTAATCTTCTCGAAGGCGATCCTCACGTCACACTCATCTCACCATTTGAGGGTGAGGGCACAGGACGCAGAGGAAGGTGCTCGTTTGGGACTTCCTATACGTCCTTCGTAAAAGCCTTACACTACACAAAGGACCCTGTCTGGTCCTCGCTGTAATGAGTGTTTTATTTTGGCAACAACCTGTTTAAAGACGCTACAGAAGTTTCAACGTTCCAGTAGCATATTAGCGAGAATGCCATACTACCCCAACCACTCACTTCTTTTTTGCGCATTTCCATTCTTTCTCCGCTACGCTTACCGTCCGTCTTTCCTACCACAGCTTTCTCCCAGTGTAGGGTAACAAAGGAGAAGCGTTTGCCTTAGTTCACGTCTCTGTTTTTCTCATGTTGTCTCTCTCGCTCTGATCACTTGCGTACCCTCGCTAAATTTTCGTAAATCGCGTTTCTAGCCAAGACAGTGCGTTTCCTATCTAGAAGCCCGCCCTCCCACTAGCGCTTCGATAAATTCTTCCAGGGAAATGGAGAGAAAGTGGCTAACTAAGCCACGTTTCGGGCCCTGAAGTGCTCGCAGACGTTGATTTCAACTCGTTCTTACGCAAAAATAGTTTAAGGAGAATACATTGGAAGCTGCTAGACTAAGGAAATATGCAGGGTGTTTCACTTAACTTGGGCTAAACCATAAATATATGCAAATGCTACGTAGCCGGACAAAACCTAGGTAATGTTTTTTGCCGTCACTTGGAGATACTTAGATTATTCTTGGCATTCCAGCTAATTCGACAATTAGCCTTAATTACCCACCTCTCAAATATTATAATTAGATTAACACTGCCAATGAGAAAATTGCAGGGCGAGATTAGAAATTCCCGACACAGCTTTTTGTTGCTGAATACGTGGTACATAGAAGCGTTTCTTCCGAACGTGAAAGATCCCCGCAAATACACGCAAGATTGCCGCGTGACTGGCCGCTCGAGGCACTTTGCGTGCATTGGCGGGCGTCTTTCATGATCGGAAAAACATGTTTATGTAGCATACATTGAGCAACAGAAAGTTGTATCGGGAGTTTCTCATGTTGCTTTACAATTTCCTCTTTGACACTTTTCATGTAATTATAGTATTTGATAATTATCTAATTAGGAGGAATGTGTCCAGCTACGTAGCATTTGCATGCTTTTTATGTTTGGCCCAAGTTAAGTGAAACACTCTGTGTACAGAGGACATCTGAAGTCAGTGTATCCGAAGCCTGTAACTATATAAGCAAATCGTTTTCATTATGGTGGAAGAGAGGAACAAAGGAAATGCAGGCTGGCTAACTGGAAAAAGGTTTGGTTTTCTACCCTGTTCTTACATTACTGATGCCTTGAGATGTTGAGAGGTGGTATGAGCTTGATTCAATAGAAAGCACGTGGGTGAGACACGACTAGAGTTCGATGCGATATGAAATTGTATGTCGGTAAAGAAGCACAAATTTTCCGCTATTCTTGGATCTGAAGCTGCATCAACTTAGAAGTCATCTCCCGCTTTAAGTTTAGAAAGCACTCGCATTAGTTGATTCCAACAATAATGCATTTCGCTTCGTTGGGGCATTGTGTCATTTCTCCTCGTTTCGGCGCTTCTAGCAAAATTGAAACAGCGAATGGCCGACAACCAAGGGCAATGCAATATTGCGTGATAAATGACAAGTCATTCCTATTGCTTCAGTCTTCTTACTTTTGCCCTGTTTGTTATGAAATGCTGAGGATAGATCTAGGGCAAATATAATGAACAGAAAAGGACCTTACAGGGCCCCTTTAGGGGTGGTGTATTTTCGGTACAATCAGTTTAGTGAAAACAGGACAGTGCGTCTTTACAGGAGACAATAATGCAGGAAAACAGGACAGCGTGTGTGCATTTGCACTCTACCCGCTTTCTGGTTTCAATTACTCACCGCTTTTTATTTTTCTGTCTTCCGTTTCATTTGGTAAAGAGCTGCCGTTCTCTCTATATTGCGGCCTTGTGGCTCATCTATTGATACTCGCTCCATTTGCTCGTCGCTAGAGCCTGCGGTGTTCGAAATCACCTAAGAATCAAGCAACCAGCAGCTGTGGCCGTATGCGCTTTTGGCCGTGCGATCCGCTAAAGGAATACGTGCTTCTGTAAAAGCACCGCAGAACTCTCGCTTAATTCCCGTTGTCGTCCTGGGGCTGTCGAGAATTCAATGTGTGCTCCGATGTCTCTGTCTTTTTCTTTGCTACTCTTCCTTAGTCTTTGTGTTGGTTCCTTCTCTTCGGGTAATACGTGTGGTCGTATGAGACCCGCGTCAGCGGTTCGCAGGTCTTACTTCTGTCCCGAGTGCTGGTGCAAAACCTTTGTCTTTCTCGCCTTCTCCATCGCCCCAATCTTGCTATTCTGTTCCGCACTGTATCTTTAGTGAAGATGACGACAGAAAGAACCGAGTGCGACATTTGCCGAGAGATATCGGCACGCGACACAACTGTATGGAATGCGTCTTTTTCGTTTATTCACCTTTCTTCATCTTTTTCCTTCATGTTCTTTTTTATTTTTGTACCTGGTCCAAAACGCCATCCTACATTCTAACAAACCAACCAACCAAGAAACTGACCAACAAACAAACAAACAAACAAACAAATAAATAAATAAATAAAAGAAATGCATACGAGATAAATACATGACACAGTTTTATTATAGCTGCGGCGAATACATCGGCTGTATTTTTCTCCAGCTATACCGTGGCAGCCATCCCTTGGGATAAAGGCCATGGAAGAAAGTGCGACGTGCTGACTCTTTCTTCTTTCAGCATTTCCTCCTTTTTCGTTCATTTACTTTTTTACTGCCCCGCTTGCCATCCTCTTTTCCACCACCACGTCCATTTCCTTCAAGAAAGTGAAAAACATGAGTGAATCGTTTCAGACGTGCAGCGAGCTTAAGTATTTCGCCCACTATTGTTTCTCGATGCGTTCTCGTCGGCGTAACGCGGCACTTTGGTTTTAGAACCTGTGTGTTCCTTACTTTCGGTGTGTTGTTTTTTTTTTTTTTTACTTATCCTGGTCGCTTCATCTTTTGGGACGCATCGTTATCATGCTTTGATGCAAGCGTATTGGTGTGCTTGTAATCTGCGCTTTGTTCAACGTCAGACGTTCATGGTCTCCGGTTGTATTGTGCGCTGGAATTTGGCAGGTTACATGGTAGTTACTTGATTTTCATTGCGATAGCAATTATAAGGACACTCTACAAGGACACTTTTGCTTGGTAGTTCCTTGGCTTTCACTGCGATAGCAATTATAAGGACACTCGACAAGGAAAATTTTGCTGGCGGCAGAGCGTAGCCATGTGATTCTGGTTATAATTAGGTATACGTATGCTGTAAGCCACGCCATGCCATATATGACACGCGGTATATACGCGTTATATTGCTCCCTTATTATTTCGCCAAAGTTTTTCATGCCAGGTCTTACATCCTTGACACAATATCATGAAAACATCGACAGCGCATGCCTTGTATCGTAAAACTTCTCAGCCTTAAATATTAACCGTGGGAAACAATTTACTGAGCTCAAACCTAAAACTCGGGTACTCTTATTGGCGTGGTTGTGCACGACCTCAACGATCGGCCCAGGAAAGAAGTTTGAAACATACCCAATACGAAAAGCATTTAATATTTTTCAGGTTATCGCTGTTCTCCTTTTACGAATTTGGCACTAGATTACTCTCAGTGGGTCGAAGGAAGCCTGCGCTACACTTTCCAAAACTACAAAGTCTCGGTGGCTAACCGAGACTTTGTAAATAAAACACAACCCCTAGGTGCTTACTCTGGAGACCATATCTTCCTCAACTGAAAGGACAAAAAAGTGCTGGAGAAACTTCTACAGAATCTAACTTACGGGTTATAGCCTGTACAGCTAACGTAAGATTCACTTAATATTGTTAAAACTATATGATCCCTCCGGATATTCCTTTTCTCTCATTTCATTCCGTGTTGTGCCTACTGCAAGACAACCAACAAGCAAAAGCGTCGTTCTGACGGCGCTGGATAATGTTCCATAACTTGCCTTTTCTTTTTACCGCTAATTTTACTTCCCTCGACTTCACTTAATTTTTTACACTCTGATGTAAGTACCCATTCTCTTTACTCCTCTGTTTACGCTAAGGCAAACTCCCAGATTGTGTCCAGTGCCATTGAAACATTTCTTTGTCTCGCCTGTGTCTAAAACATTTCTTCCCACCTTTTTCTGTTAGTACAGGATAGCGTGTATACGTTGGACTGCCTCGCAGACTTCCGCTTGAGTTCTCTCTCTGCCAGCTTCAGTGGCTATTCTACGCCTCTTCATGATTCCTTCGCTTTGCCGCTTGTTTTCTTTTTTTCTCACCCACACCGACGTTCTTTTTGCTTTATCTTTCACGCACATTGCTTCGCGCACATTGCGCGTCTCATTTCTTCCGCCTCGGTACCGTTCCTTAGCTTTGCTAGGATGGTCACCACGCCACCATTAGTGAATGAGCGTTGTGTACAAACTTTTGTTGTTGTTGTTGTTCTTCTTCTTCTTTTATTGCGCGGATGCACGATGCACTTGTGTTCTTTTCTACTGGTCATTTACAGCTGTCTCCATACTCTCTTCTTTGAAGGGAGCCAATGAAGACGTGGGCTCCCATCTGTAGAGTACCGCAAGTCCTGTTCGCTGCCTTTGTTCTGCGTCCCTCGCCCGCCCCTTTTTTCCAGCGTGCTCTTTGAAACAGGGCAGAGTAAAGTCGAATTGATTCCGAGAGGTCCTCACGAAGCGCACCCTACGTCACGGATGCTGTCTGTCGTAGAGGAAATGGAACATTGTTCACGGGGGAAAAATGGACGTCTGGGGTAAGCGAAGTTCTTTCCTGAAATGCTCGAGTTAGCTTTTGACGCTGTATTTGCGCTTTTTCTAAGTTTAGACTGAAGGCATAGAAGGAAGTACATAGTGTTGATAGATTGCTTGTCATATATGACACTGAAGTTTGAAGAAAAGATGAGAACAGCACATTGTATATACAATTATACAATTTAGAAATGAAAAAGTGAGAAGTAACCGTTTAATTTTCTTGCTTCCAAATGATTGGCAAACATTCGGCAGATTGGATACCGTGTTTCGTGCATTAGGAAATAAAGCCTGGTGCTCTATACCACAATTAGGTTTAGATGATCCTGTAGTCACCGTATCTACGTTCATTCATTGAGCTGTCAGGCAAGTAAATTACGGGGCACAGAATCGGTTGCCGCACTAAACGTATTTTTTTCAAGCGAAGCCTAATTTGCTCACAAGTGGCGTTGTCACGGTCACAGAAAAAAAAACCGTTGCTCCCAGAGAAGAGCAGCTGCGGAAGGGCGGTTTGATGAATTGGCACCTGCGCCGGCGCCGAAGCGTGAGTCATTAGCAAGGATTCCAGCTGCACAGGCGCGCGCTCAATCCACGCGTGCAACCAGTCAGAGCTGGTTCTCTTCCACCGGGGAGGCGAAGGGCAGGAAAGGGTTTTGCGCGCGCTGGGACAGCTTCGTTTCCGTTCACTTCAGTCTCGGAAAACAGATGGTATGGCCACGTGTTGTGCGTTCCCCCGAGGAACGGGCAGCCTTTGACGAGCGGCGGTGATAACTCGCCCATGAAACGGATCGCCATCGGCGCGCCGATCCAGGTGTAAGAGCCGCCCCAGCCCAGGCAATCCGACAGTAACGAGAAGATCCCAAACTGAAGGAGTGAGAGGCCGAAGCAATCCGGCACCGTTACCTGTGGGTTATTTAACTGTGACAATGGTCAGGTGCACGCATGACAAGCTTCGCTTACGCCTATTTTTCGGTATGGCAAGGGTTGGTCATTGTTTTTCATGAACATCATACACAAATTCACTGATTCACTGTAAGTGCGTACGCGCGCGTGTGCGTGTGCGTTTGTGTGACACTGCAATCGTATGTGATTAATAGTATGTGATCACACGTATAACATGTGCGAATCATACCAGAATCCGTCTACAAGGAGCAACATATCAAACCGAAAGTTGATGCTGTAAAAAAAATTGAGGCCGCGTCAAACTGCGAATAAAACGCGCGCTTTTATGCACCTCAGGCATGCTTTCTGAAGCCAAGCGCAAAGACAGCCCACTGCACTGGATGCGAACTACACTTATGCGCGCTGGGAGTATGAGATTGCTGAAAAGGGGTGAGAGACAAATATAAGCGAGCGATGGAACTTCATGAGAATAAGAGTGTATGGAAGAAAAGGAGGAGAGGTAAAAGTAAAAGCATTTTTCCGCTTATAGTGTTGACCACCAGAGTCTCTGCTCGACCCCCTTGCTCTACAATAGTCGAGGCAACGGCAAGGAAGGGAAGCAAGTTCCCGCTTGCAGCGAATGCCGCTCCTTGTATTTCTGGCAACAGCTGGACAGCTACTTGGCGCGCAATTTGCAGCTGGCTCGCGCCTAGCCGAGAATAAACGTGATACCTCGCCCTATTGGCTCTGGCCTCTGTTCCGGTCGGTGGCGCTGCGTGTTTATTCCTTGCCGCCGTTTATTCTCGCCTTCTTGCATGCGGCTTTCTTCACCTCTCTCTTTTAAATGGGCTCCTTTTTCTCGATTCGCTGCCCTTTGGACAGACGTCGTTCTATGCCTGGTCGTCCGTCTTTCGTTACTGTCCCTACAGCAATATACGCAGAATATGGTGCGATACCCTGGCGGTCTCGATGTTGATGGATTACGCTTTCGTCGCAGCGACAGCACATATAATACGGGAAGGTTGGATTTACCATACAGTTAGAACATGTGAGCGAATGACGGAGTGAGCGGATGAAAGAGGGATCACGAGCGAGTAAGTTTTACTTGATAAGGACATCGGTCACAATGTTAATACTGATATACAAAGCTTAGCACTCCGCATTAATGTATTCCAGCATCTGGCCGTTGCAATGAAGCGATGGGACGATGCCTTTCAATATAGTGGAAGACGGAAATGTACAGGTAGCTTCTAAATTTTTACAAAGTCGTTGCAAGTTTCATCGAATGGTGCATCGAATAACAAGCGATGCAATACTAGACGGGCAAAGATTACGAATCTGTGAAAAGCGCCTACGGGTATCAACTCAGCTCAATTGATGCTATAGCTGGGATCGCAGTGAACGCACGGTGCGCGATTGTTCCTGAAGCTCAGTGCAACGAGAAAAAATCGCATGGTATTGTGTTCACAAGTACTGTGTGACTGCATTTCATCAAACTGCAATAATCATATAAAGGCAACATTTGCGTACTTGAACTGCCTACTTGGGTACTTGCACACAAACAGTTGGGGTTCTGCTTCTGCGCAATGCCAACTATTCTACGAGTGACCAGGAACCTGTCAGGCTCTGTCCTCTTGCCTCGGCGCCCTGCTTTAGTTTAATGGGAATAAGCTTTCAGAATTACTTTTACTTCGCTTCCGTTCTGTAACACATTGATTAAAGAGAACAAATTATCCTGCAGATATGTTAAAGGGGCTCACACAGCTGCCTTAGTACCCATTGAAAGTAACCTCGGTTCTTATTTTTGACATGACATCGGCAGTGATTTCGCGTGGCGACCACTGCGAAATTATCGGCGCCGTAGTGCGGACGGTGCTAGGGTTTACTGATACTTCAATAAAATGAAACATCTATCCACGGAGAACACAGCGTTCGTCTTCAGCATTGCGTCTTCTGTGCCTCTGGTAAGTGAGTCTTATTAAGAATAGTTATGTTGCTGGTATGCTTCCCGCAGAATTGTTTTGTGAATGCGTTTGGTTAAGGCTCACACCTTTATTCATTGATTACAATAATTGCGCGACATTGCTTGAAAAAATTCAATTAGTTAAAGAAAAAGATTGCGAAGCGGACTTCTTTCCACCTTGAGTTATATATCACCAGATAAGTTATTCTGTAGTGACGGAAACAAAGAAGGACAGATGCGAGAGAAACGAGCTCAGACTACCTACATTTTCTTAACTGACCTCTTTCCACTCGTGTCTCTCTGAACCCCCCCCCCCCCCCCTTTTCCCCTTGGAGTGTACATTTTGCGCAGCGCATTCATTATCAACCAATTAGCCTGCAAAAAAAAAATATTTCTTTAACAGGTAACATCGTCGTGTAGTGTGAGAGGACGCGCAGTTGCTCAATGAAGACACTGACCTTGTGCGACGCGCGTGTTTACCGTCCCGAAGCAGGTCTAAGGCTACAAAAACACCGTAGCGGGCGTGGCGTTGAGGAAAAGTGTGTGAGAGTGAGGGAGTGAGAGTGTTTGAGTGAGGCTGTGTGAGTGAGAGAGCGTGAGCGTGTGTGAGTATGTTGGGAGGTGGAGCACACAATAATTTAAAGAACCTGCATTTATGTCACTTGCACTAAATTTACCTACCCGCAAGCTTTTACAATTCACGCCGGTCAGACTGCATCCGCCAACAGCTGACATAAAAAAAACTACGACCAAGTGATCAGTACCAGGATGCTATTTTCCCTGAGTGGTTGCAGGTGCGAAGATCGCGATTTTTATTCATTGTACGTGGTGTCGTAGACATGTTTATTAGTGGAAATTTATTAGGCAATGTTTGCGTTTGTGCTAGTCGGTAGCTTATCGGTATTAACAGCCTGAAGGAAAGATGAAGGGCAATGAAGACGACAGGGCAAGCGCTGTCCTCTTAATCTTTGCTATAAAAACTCGCATAATCAACATTTTGTAGCATAATGGATGCCGTGATCGGTATGGATAAAGTCGCAATAGAAAGTATCTTCCAATGGTCTGCACGATCGTTCGTCAGGTGTTGCACCTTGCTTGTAGAGAATCACTGCGGGCGCTCGTTGAAATTTGCAACACTGCCTGAAAAGGATCTTTGTAGCATGCACGAGAGAAGTCGATGGGAGATGGAAACTTTATGCGATATATATTCGTCGTACAAGGCTTCGCCCCTCGAGCCTAGGTTATGCAAGGGTACTTCTGTTTGCCAGGTAGAATATTAAAAAAGAAACGTTGGTTGTTCGACAATTGTTAACGCTTCCAGTAAAGATCTACATAAAGAGGAACATGGATACACATCAAAACATTTTTCCAAAGAAATTTTCTGCGACGGTCTCCGCGTGATTTCTACAGAAATGCTTTGCCATGTGTTGGAAATAAATAAAAACAAGCTTGGCAAACACAACTCGTCTCTTTAAAGTATATTGCATAGATTTCACAATTTATCAGTGCTAACCAATGCAAAAAAACTATCGATTCTTTTTTTTTTTCCTAATAATTAAAGCTTCAACAGCTCCTATCACGCCATCAACAAAGCGACAATGACATGCTTAGAAAGGAAACACCCCAGAGGCAGCCATTCGCCAGACACAGTCACGGCACTTCTAAGTTTTGCCAGACCATGTGAAAGCGTTGTGATTATATGTCCGAGCTACAACACCAAATGGCTATTTTGTCGACAAAGAGCACTTTGCTTCCCATCATGAGTACATGCAGTGCGACAGTGCTAGCACTCCGGCTATTCTAGTCGAACACACTAGCTTATCTGCCGCGCCTGCCAGCCGTTAATGACACTAGTCGCAGAAACAGGCGCGATGATGGATGACATGTATCCCGAAAAAAAAAACACGAAATTTGGCTCAGTGCTTTTCTTTCTTCGCTCTCTCTCCGCTGGAGCAGGTGAGTATAAGCACGAAACAACGCCATCAATAACACGACCTCCATAAGGCAAGAAGAAGCGGGGCTCTTTTATTTTGCGTATCATTATCACTAATCAAGTACCACAGTCATAGTGTGGGGTCCATATAAAACTTCATTTCGAGGCATTATAAAAAAAAAATAAACGGATTCCCTGTTTTGTCACTGTCTCGTGTATTGACCCGCTTGCTCCATTCTGGGCACTTTTGTTTGTGATGCGTGGTTTGCGCACTCATTAAAAAAGAGACAATATAGTGACGAGTGGTCACTGTTAAGTAAGAATGAGAGCACGCCGCCGC
The DNA here is from genome assembly GCF_023375885.2 of Dermacentor andersoni. NCBI lineage: Eukaryota > Metazoa > Arthropoda > Arachnida > Ixodida > Ixodidae > Dermacentor > Dermacentor andersoni. Next base: position 92,408,624 of record NC_092816.1, on the reverse strand, counting down.
GGAACTAATCAACTACATTGAAGAATGCTCACTGAGCGGGCAACGTGCTTTATGCGAAGATGCTTGATAGAGAACTTGTAATTGGGGCCTCATGTGCTGGGATAACCTGGTGGTGAGTAATTTCATATATTAGCAAATATTCCGTTATTGTAGTCACACGTATGTGTAACATCAAAGCGCATGGTTGCTCTTGCTGTAGACATCCTGCTTCGATGAAAGGGCCCGACAACGCTCAACGCGCCCATGCCGGCGCCAGCGCGCAGTTTTGGGACCCCTTCTACCTCGGGCATCGTTTTGCATATCATATTGAATGCAATCGTACATGAATATCCTAACGGCTGTCATGATGTTGTGAAACGTTTTAAGTGTCGCGCATCATATTACCAAGACGCTTTTCCTACGTGCAATAAAAGACCCGCGCCCATTGAGAGAGGGGCGCAGTTTGTTATGTGAAAGGCTTATCTTACCACTGTTATTATCCACCTGTCAAACGTGAGAGACATTCAGACGTACGTTCCCACGACAAGATGATTTGCCTCGTCCAAGAAAAGGATGTTACGATAAGCCTGGGCATCGACCTGTCAAGTATAAGAACAATTCAAGCGGGGGACCCCATACCGACATATCTGCCCACTTCTCCGAAACAGCGTCACCCCTTTTATTCCCCGAGCTGACACAAAGGGAAGGACGAAGAAAAGAAAATCCGAAGGGCAGGAGGTCGTCGGCTGCAGAACCTGACAAAAGCACTAGTACTTTGACAGGCTCCCCAAGAAGACATTGACGACCCAAGACCACAAGGAGTAATTGAGGCCGCCTTGGCCGCCGTATGATCGACCTGTCAAGTGTGACAAACGTTCAAGCGGGCGTCCACATGTCGACATAATTGCCCTTTCCTCCGAAACAGCATCACCACTTTTATTCCCCGAGCTCACATAAAGGGAATGACGAAGAAACGAAAACCCGAAGGGCAGGAGGTCGTCGATGGCAGTACCTGACGAAAGCACTAATACTTCCACAGGCTCCTCAAGAAGACAGCGACGAGCACAAGCCCGCAAGGGGTTATTTAAGGCCACCTTGGCCGCCGTGTTAATCAGAACCGCTCGAGACTCCGAGAACAGTCAATAAACACGTACCAGTGAAATGAATACAATCTTTTGTGCTTTTTTTTATCATCACGATGCCTGGCTTCGTCGTCGTTTCTCGATTCTTGCGGTGAAGACCCGCCTCACCTGGTCCAGATCGTATCACCGCGACAGGTGCTTGCTCTGCGTTTCCCTGCATGGCGCTGCGATTCCACGAAGCACTGGCTGCCCGTGTTCTCATTATTAGTGTTATTATTAGTATTATTTTGTGCTCTATCGATTATCCGGAGGCACCCGTGCGCTTTCCGGGCTGACTGTGCGTCGTGTGTTGTAGGCAACGTGATCTGGTGCGTGTGCTAAGGTGAAGTGCGAGCATGCGAAGACAAGTCGAGAAGGTTGGAGCTTGATGCGCGCTGCCTTCCTGCACTCACAGTGTTCGAAGTCATGTGAATAGCTGAGCATAGAGGAACAGCGCCGTATAAGGAAGGAAGCGGCAGCATGTAGTGTTTCACTCACCAGCAGTGTGGATGCGAGTGCTGGCACTCATTGAGCAAACTCTTCCCACGTGCGTCGCTGGACACGTGACATTACGCTTGTTTAGTTTCTAAGCGATTGCGTCGTGAAATTTACGTTATCTACCTAACTACGAGCATCATATTTTATGTAATAGCTTTGCTATTGCTGTCAGTCGGAGCATGATCTCATATAGATGTTGCAATTAAAACGTGCTGGCAATCTCTTTTGGATACGTGGTTCATCTGCATCGTCACGAAAATATTTTGACGAAGTAAAAATTATTTGGCAGTAGTTGACATCGAACTAGAAAATGGAAACGTCCTACACATACAATAGCAGCTTGAACAATGCATCAATAAAGAAACGCTTTATTAATAGAATGAATCAGTTATTGCGAGTACATAATGTTGGTAGATCGCTCGTGGCACACCACGCAATGAAATCCTCTAACTGGCTCTGACGAATGGAAGCATCTGGGGTTCATTTCCATGAACCGTAAGGGGACCAGACATCCCACTTCAGAGGGGACACGCGCTGCTTCCACCACCGTGGTCCCACTCTGTACAAGTAGAACGGAGTTTTGTCATGCTGTGTGCTTTCTGGACCCCGAGTTGTCCAGAAATACATGCGCTGTGGTGCCGAAACCTTTTGTCAATACCTGGGCTGTAGTGACACCACGGTCGAAGACTTGGGAGGCAGGCACCAAAGTGAAACACTGCCAGAAACGAGGAAGCAGCAGCAGCAATTGCATAACGGTTCGGAAAGTGGACCATTCGCTTGTCCTCACGTGATTGGCTACAATGACGCTTTTTCTGACAAGAGCAGGGTTCTGGTCAATCAAGCGAGGGTACGTTAAGGGTTCGCTGTCCGAACCATTATAAGAGTGCACCGCTGCAATAACTGACGACTACTTGCGGTTTGAATGTTTTCTCAACCCTGCAACAATTGACTTCTCTATGCGTGGGTTAACGAGCCGTAGCCAAGCGAAATAGCAGACTCAGCCAACTTTAACATACCGTATTTGTCTGGCATGTGGTGTTGGAATCACGTGGAATAATTCCAAAGCACAAGCACAAATTTACTGAATAGCTCGGAAAAAAAATTCCTTTCACAGACAAAAAACATGGAATTAATGTTAAACGTCGTTTCTACCTCTTAGTCCTGTCCCACTTTGGCGTCCGATGAATCTGGTTTCATTAGTAAGAACTCCATAAACATTCCAAATTATTATATCTAAATTACACGTTTAGCTAAATTCCTTGGTACCAGGAGAACGTGAAATACACTAATGTATATGAAGTAAATCTGTAAATTGCACATTGCTGCGAAAAGGGTCTCCGAACATCCGTGAACCGCTGCCACGCAACCAAGTGGATAAATAAAGGCCCACTTGTTTCTTCTTCGGTTGCTAGCAGTGTCCACATGAAAGGGGCCGGCTATAGCTCTTTGAAGGGTGGCATGGTCTTCATCTCCTGCTTGCTGACGAAGCACTAGAGGTGCCACAACCACCTTTTGTGATCGCAGTAGAAGTGTGGCACCCACGTCGTATGGCGTATTTTTTTTTTCCTTTGCTCTACCGTGGAAACGCCTACTCTATCAGATGTCTCCCTTTTCTTGCTTGTCACCAACCTCAAGATACGAGAGCGACAGGAACTGTTATCCTACTCTGTGGTTTTATGCCGTGGTTTCTCCCACCTAAGGCCGCACGCCAGACCTTGCCCATTACCGCCCACCACTCCAACCTTCTTTTTGTTCGTAATATACGTAGACGACCACCGTCTAACTCGGGCCAACCCCGATACCTGCATCTATTGTGGAAGCTCTTGTCTGCCCGCACCCGGAGGGAGCATCGATCAATCCTCCCCGCCCCCCCCCCTCCCCCCCAGCTGTCTTCGACACAGGCTGAGAGCGAGGAAAAGTACAAGGAGCAGTGGCGTGCTCACTGCAGTAGCGCAGCAGGTGTGGAGACCGCATCCTTAATCCCGGCTCTCCCCAACTCTGTGTCCCCAGATCGTGATCGATCTTAGCCTTTACTGCGCCGTTGAATGGAACGCATTAATGCCACGGCTGATGGCGCCTACAGGAAATGCTTCCTCTGAATACGGCCCGTTCCGCAGCTGGGCGGACATCTTTTAGCCATCTAGATTTCACTCTCTCTCCCACTCTTTGCGACATACGTTTATAAAGAAGGAGGAGCTTTGTCGCTATTTTTTCACCTGTGAGCTATACCTTTCCTATCGTATCCCGCTTAGAGAAGGGTTTTTTTTTTTTTTTGCGTTATCACTCGCTAAATGGCCATCATATCATTGATGAAAACGCTGAATTTCACTCACTTGAATATTATCTACCTTGTTATTTCTGTTTTCGAGAAAAGTGGAAAATCCAAATGAACGCTCCAGTATTCGCACTTTCCAGCATCACTAGGTGGAGCGGCGCAAATTCAACACGGCGGGTGATAAAGACGTCAATAAAACAGACACGTCTGGAGAAGTAGGCCGCTTCCTAGTTGGTAGTGTCACTAACGCTTGGTCAGTGTGGACCTTGGTGTAGACATAACTATGTTAATGCTGCGGGGTTCTCCAGGAGAGGAGAATTCATTTCATCTAGGCTTTTGGTTGGATGACATTTATTTCGTGTAACTAGACTTACAATTGCGCCACATATGAAAGCGACGTGAGAGAGTCGAGCTATATGTAGTAGTCGGACTGAGACAAACTTATCCGACGGTGTTCTTCTTAACTTTGGCCTGAGGAAAGGTATCATTGGCAAGTTCCCCCAATAAGCAGGGTGAGGGTCAGGAGGAGGGGCAGACAGCAGAACATGGGAATCAAGAGTCTAGTTCATGCGATGCGATGAAAAGAAACCGTCGTGGTAATGAAACATTTCAGCATAAAGGACAGTGTCTAAGGAGGTGCGGTATTAAAGGTAGTGAGCGAGCTCTAGGAAAAGTCAGGGAGGTAGAAATCTGGCCATGGTTTTGATTGTGGCGACACAAGCTTGAAGTATACGGAAGCTGGCGGTGTTTCAAACCGGATGTCGCAGTCGCAGATCGACAAAATCATGGAATAAACTTCCAGAAGGTGAAAGCTGGCAACAGAGGCCCAAGACCACACCGCTTTAAATAGCCCACTCATACGAAAATTTTTGCTCTGAGGCTGAATTCACAAAGCTTTTAGCTTCGTACACTATTTTTTATAGTCCGCCCACCTTCGCTAATAATATGCCCGTTATCTCGATTGAATGTTATTCGTTTGTTAAGAACAGTTTGAATGAAGATACTCTGTTAGTATACAGACCGGTAACTGAAAATGCAAGTGATGGCACTTTCTTTATGCTTTATAATCAGGAGTGTCAAAGTGAAAATAGAAAGGTTATGTATGTGAAGAATGGGAAGCCGATCACGTGGTAGAGGTAGAGAAGAGATGGGAGAACCACAACAACGCCGCCATTGTGGCCCAAAAGGCGTGGCCATACAACAAAAAAAAATAAAAAAGCAGCAAAAAAATGAGAACCTACTACGTCATTTCCGCCACACTTTTCTCCTAGCGCGCGGAGGGGGTAGGGCCTCTCCTTAGTTTCCTTCCTCCGTGTTGGTGGCTCAGTGCCGAGAAATAGTTTCACGTAGAGCACGCTGCGGCGAGCGAAGTTGCCGTGGGGGACGCCATTTTGCTTCTGCTTCGGGCGTTGCTGTTTCGCAGCTTCACCGGCGCGGCAGTCCCGCAGCTAATTCCTTCCCACAATTCCTAATGCGACGATGCTGCGTTTACATGCTCCGTGAGAGTCGACTCGCGCCCGTAAATCTACCCTCGCCTGGCGCATTAATGCGATGCGCCTTCCTAGCGCATTACCGCTGTTTACATGTATGCGATGCGCTAGAAATGCGATGCGATGCGACACTGTCGCATTCATGCAAACGCGGCTTATGAAATATTAAATAAAATGGGCTGTTGTTGCTATTAAGACGGTAGTAAAAAACGACACATATGTGTCCGAATACGACGCGGTAACGCCTCAACAACAGAATCGTTTTGTCAAACTTGTTCTTTGTCTGTGACGTTGAATAGCGTGCAACTGACGTATGAGCATGTATGCGGGCAGTAGTAAGGGGAACAAGCGTTAATGCGTTGTACAAGCTCGATCAATGATGTTATGTGGAAGGTAAGCACAAGTGCGAGAATATTTGCAGACTGTGCTACACGATGACGTGTTGTTCGCCTATAGCCGCAGCTTGCTCAGGGTCATATTGTAGCCCCAGGACGTAGCCACAAAGAAAATGTGCGTCGCTGTGTGTCTACGTTGTTTTTCTTTCTGTCTGTGCGGTGGGTCTACATTATGTCTCTTGTTTTACAGACCATATTCACAATATGTATACGTTGAGCTGAGCGAGATGGGGTCTCGCTTCGGCTCTTGATCATCTTCGGTACGCCGAAAGGTGTTTGCCACTGTGGAGAACTGGCCCCTGGCAATATGAACATGCAACGAAACAAGTAAAACTATTCTGCGTTCGTCGTTAACCTTGCCTTTGCCATGCATTGCACATCCAACATCCGGATCCGAAAAGCTTGCTTGCGACATGTGCGCAACTGTCTCTCGCGGTTGCTTTTTGTTAAGACAGAACAGGCAGCACAACGCACTTCTTGAAAACCAGAGAAGGCCCCACTTCGATGCTGTAAAATTATTTGTCTCTCTAATAGCGTCGAACGTTGAAGAGAAAGCACGCACAAACACACAAACAAGGAAGGCCATGAGATTACCCAGAAGGACGTCCGGTTGACCTCCCTGCTTGGGGTAAACGGTATTTGGTGAATTCAAAGAAAGAAGGCAAGGGAAAGAGGAAAAGGAGAGAGAGTGCACGTAAGTTTCACAGCACTATCTAGTTTGGAGCAGGCGTTAGCGACCAAACATGCCGAGCAGTTTGTCTACAGCATGGCCCCGATGTCTGTAAACCACGAACATATAAAGCCAAGAGACAATGGCATCAACTAAAGCATAGGGGGAATTACTTGTTTTAATTGAAATGTAGCAGTGCTAAATAAAGGGAAATGAAAAGGTGAACGCGAAAAAGATGGCCGCAAGGTGGGATGGGAACCCACGTCATCGCATTACGCGTGCGGTACTCTCACCAATTGAGCTACCGCTGCGCCCTTTTCCCATCTACATTCCTAAGTGTTATATGTGTACTAGCTCTAGGCCTTAGAGCGTTAACCAGAATTACTGGCGCAGAGGTAGAGCGGTAATACCCCCCAAAAGAAAGAAGAGCCATGCACAGTTCACTTGAGACGGGATGATAAGCTACGTGTGAAGTAGGTAAAGAAATAACACAATGTACGGGAAAAAATGAAAAGAACGAATCGAGCAAATGAGAAGAGTGATTGGCAGGAACTTCACTGAGGAACGCTTGCCAACCACGACAGGATAGTCTATGCTTTGAAACAATTTTCTTTCGTTGGAATAATAACAACAACAAAAAAAAAGAACAGGTCCCATTCACTTTGCCCGGGCGAGGTGACTGGGAGGTACAGGAGAAAGAAGAAGTTGAACTCTGCGGAAAAAAGAAGATTTAAGCCTGAAAACTGGTGCTTTTGAAGGAGAATAAGAGAAATAGGTAAACAGTAAGGGCAGTTTAGGTTCATTGGCTCTCGAAGAAGATACTTTATTTGATTAAGCGGAATGCCCAAAGTCGCCAGTGACCTGTCCCCTGATATTGACTTGCTAAATGACCTTTTCTTTTCTATAGTTTCGCTTCCTTTTTATGTCGCGTACAGGCGCCTTTAAAGAATCCCGTGTCTCACCAACCTCCAGGTTTCTTTTCGCACCGCACTCGGCGGGTCCCTGCGCTTAAAAAAATAAAAATAAACCAACGAAAAATCTGTGTGTCTGTGTGAGAGAGGAGAACACAAAGCCGTTCGCAAGCAAAAATATGAAGGCACATTAAAGTGCCGCAGGATAAACAAACCTTAACGAGTAAAGCAAAAGAAAATATGTGAAAAAACGTAAACGAAGAAAATAAAGCTTCTCCTCGGCACTTCTATCCTCCAGAGTAATCAAGACAACACGCTGAGTAATCCAACGGCTAGAGGTTGCGTTCTTATGAGTTCAGTGCGCGACTCGGGGATGTTGTGTACAGAGATAAGTTAAGAACAAAGTGGTAAAAGAAAGAACAGGTGACTATCTTGTGCTGGAAACGGAGACTTGGCTTTTTTAATCAGCAGCATTCCTCAGGTTTATTGACATAACGTATCAAATATAACACTAACCATGTTGATACCGATCGACGGACCCGGTCATCCCGAATGTCGGAGCACTGCGTGTAATTCTCACAGAAGAAATGTGCAATGTTCTAGCGAATGTAGCGCCACCAACACTCAGGATGACGACGACAACAGCAACAGCAAAAGCAACCACAGCGTCCAGGAACGTAAGCAACGGAAGTGTTTGGCTTATTTCGCTCGTTTATGCGAAAAAGCTGGTAACGCTAGCTTTACATGTCGTTCTAGCGAATATATCGAGAAATATTTGGAGGACTACCCATGGTAAGGGCACATTCACACCGGCGACTTGGAGGTCGCACGACCATTTGCGACTCGCAATCAAAAAGAGACCGAAGGCAACTGATGCTCACACCGGCAAGCCCGGCTGAGCGCGACCCGCAAGTCGCAATCCCAGAGATTATCGTTCTCAGCGAGAACTCTCGGAATCCACGCGGAATTTGAACGCGACGCCGGAGGAGGTCGTATGTAGACACACGAAAGATCACTTCCGGTGCGCCGCTGATTGGTTTATCAGTTTTGCGACAACGGTCGCGCGACTGAAAAATCGCGCAGAGAGCGACTGGCCCAAAATGGTCGCTTTTCAAGAAAGGCGACCGTTTGCGACCATTTGCGACTGGTCGCTTTGCGACCAACTTGGTCGCGCGACCACTGTCTGTCGCCGGTGTGAATGAGCCCTAACTGTCGGTGTTCCTTTTTTCTCACTGGCTAAAAATGCGGTGTGCGTGTGCCAGACGTTGGACAAGACGACAACGAGGGCCTACACATCACTGTGAAGTTTGTAATCGAATCAAGACGATTTCATTGCCGAATTTGTAAATCTTTATTTGACCTCATTTTTCTTTGGACCATTTAAAAAAATTGAATAATGAATTTCTTTTTCAGACGAATTATTTTCCTAGCTCACCCGATTCTTCGCCAATCGTCCATAACGGATATTAGTAACTCGTATAGAAAAGCCAAACCAACCAATTCCAAGGCAAGCAGCAGCAGCAGCTATACGAGGCCGTGATGGGCGTCACATGCACAAGAACAGGTTACGCCGTCGGGACGTATTTAGGCGCAAGAGGCAAGTATGAATCGATTAAAAAAATACATAAGCTAAATTCTGAGGTTTAACATGCCAAAAGAACGATATGATTATGAGGCACCCCGTAGTGGGACACTCGGGGTTAATTTTGACCCCCTTGAGTGCATTAATGTGCACCCTATGCACAGTATACGGATACTTTTGCACTCCGCCCCCATCGAGAGAGAGAGAGAGAGAGAAGACAGGAAAGGCAGGGAGGTTAACCAGACGCACGTCCGGTTTGCTACCCTGCAGATCAAGAGAGAAAAAGAGAGAGAGAACAGTTTCGCGCACAGTTGGAGGTTCGCACCGAGTCGTCCCCATCGATATGCAGCCGCCGGAGCCGGGATTCGATCCCGCAGCATGCGTCGGGTTCGCTCGCAAGCGTGTTGCGCCACTGTAAGCACTGTGTTTCGGGATTATGAGCCGAGAAGCAAACTTATCGGCCACAGAATGAAGCAGGAAGGACGCTGAAGATCCTGGGCGCGTGACTGAAAACTTAAGAACTCAAGAAACAAAGTGCAAAAAAAGAGTCTATGTGTGTGAAGTGTAATAAGCCGGTAACTAGTTCGAAGTAGAGAGGGGATTTGGGGGGATTGAATATTATATATATATATATATATATATATATATATATTGTCAGCTAGTAGTGAGGATGAAGAACGCAGCAAGACTAATTGAGGAAACTAGCGTTTCATTGGGCGAAACTGTGCCCTCAAAAACAGGCTACTGTCAAAAAACAACGATAGCGGTGAACTCATTCGGCGATCCTCGAAAATCCAATCTGCCGGTCAAGCGCGTCAGCTTTTATACACGAGTCGTCGAAGGGTCCAGAGTGATCGGTGGAGCCCGCGTAACTTCCAGAAAGTTCTACACAATTCGCGCCGCACATGCAATCAGACTACACAAGCTTTAGTGACAAGAGAACCATAGAGAAAGACATTCAACAAGAGCGGACCCGCCCATAGAGTCCAGTGGCCGAATTGACTGTAGCGCACCAAGCGGATGGAATTAACACCGTCCGGTTTCGGTTTTGAGCCGCGCGCGTTTTCAACGCTAGCCGGAACGTGCTAAAAGGCGCAGCGGTAGCTCAATTTGTAGAGCATCGCACGCGCAATGCTAGGGTTGTGCGATCGTTCACCACCTGCGGCAAGTTTTTTTTTTTTCATTCTACTTCATTTCCATGAATTTATCATTTCTTCAATTCATTTAGTGAGTACAAGTAATTTCCCCTATGTTGTCCTTGCTGTCAATGTTCGTTGGCTTCTGATGATATGCTTAATAAAAGTCGGGCCCCTCGGTTAAGCCCCTTTCGCCTCGTTTATTACAGAACGAGGGTCTGGAATCCGGCAACACTGATGCCTTCAGGTAGCATGTGTGTGTTTTTGACCAGTTGCCTTCACCCAAAAAAAGATCACGTACTCGCGACGCCGGCGGGAGAAAGGATGCTCAACATCCGCCGCCGAGGTCTGTGAGTGGTGGCGCTGGCTAACACTCTCAGGGTTCTAGTAGGAAACATACATACTCAAGAAAGTGGATGGGAAAACGGCGCCGCGATAGCTCAATTGGTAGAGCATCGCACGTGTAATCGAAGAGGTGGGATATTCCCCACCTGGGGCAAGTTGTCTTTTCATCCACTTTCATTGCTATCAAACTATCATTTCTTTAATTCATTTATTAAGTAAAAGTAATCTTCCTTATGTTGTCCTTTGTGTCAATGTTCGTTGGCTTCTCATTATATGCTTTATAAAAATCGGGCCCCACGGTTAGCACTCCAGTGTTGCCACTCTTGGAAATCACTCGCCGCGTCTTCGACAAGCGTGAGTGCCGAAAGAAGGTAGATGTTGCGGGGCCATAGAAAGCGTGACAAACTTGTCTCACTAAGATTCAGTACACGCCAAACTTTATTCACTAAAATTCAGTGCACGGCCGGCTTGCTTTTCTGCTAACTGCGTCACAACCCCAGGCGTGGCGAGCGTGCCTCAAAAATATCTCAAAAAGAAATGAAATGAAATTACAATAATTTTGGGGCTCAGAGAATGCGTCACGTACATGGCCCAGTAAGATTCAGTGCACGCGAAACTTACTGCGGCACATGGCCGAGCTTCTTTTCGATAACTGCGTCAGAAAGCCGGGTGTGGCGAGCGTGCCCAAAAACTACCGAAACAAGTTTTAATAATGTTGGGGCTAATAGAAAGAGTAGCAAACATCTCCCAGCACCAGTGATTAACTCAAATTGACTACGCCAGGATGGCCGAGCTGTTTTTCGCTAACTGCGTCACAAGTCTCGGTTTCATGCCGTAAAAGCAAAAATTGCTTTAAATGCCTCGCAGACTGTTAAACAGAATTTCTCACCTGATATCGTGCTGTGGTGCCGCATCGAAGTGCACAAGGAACGCAAGAACACGCCGAGAGCCCAACAAACACGCCACATCCAAAACAGATGGGTCGCCGAACAGTCGAACTTCACATGTGCAACCGGACTGGCTGGCTTCGGTGGCCTGTCTGGCGCATGACGCATGCATTTGTCGCGCCTGCCGTACCTGGCTTGCCGTTAGCTTGTTGCTAGGTAACGAAAGAAAATAAGTTGGAAACTATAATTCATTCATGCGCAAAACTTTTCATTTTAGCGGGAACGTATAAAAAAAGATGAAATAAAACGTTGTCTATAAATTCGTCTCACGTTGTTTTTTTCCGATGCTCGCATCAAGTGTGGGATTAGCCCTAGCCGTGTCGTGTTTCCTGTTGCCAGTTTGCACTGAGTGCGCCCTCTTGCTGATTTTTTTTTTCTGTATGACAGAACCACCGATAACATTCGCGAAACTTCCCATACATGCGGGCGCGTCTCGCGCTGAGCGATAACATTTCTCAGACGGTGAAAAGCGCTCACCCGTAACAGATAAACAATCCACGTGCCAATACATATTTATATTCCCTGACGAAGAGCGGACTCCGGCCAGAACGTAGGAAATAAAGCATCGTTCTTTTCGTACGTGCGTCGTCAATCTATAAGTGCCTCTTCAACTACGAGACCCGGCAGACTCTCTTTTTAAATGTAGGGGGTGTCGCTGTTAACTTGGACCAGGATTTAAAAAACAACAGCCAAAGAGCTCTAGAGAAATCGTACCGACTGCATAGTGGCCGCAGTCGCCTGTACTTACGGCCAGTAATTTCTTTTTTCATCACGCAGTATTAGTTGTTTCTAATTGGGGATCCTTTTAAGTATTACTTGAATCGCAAACATACTCATTACAATGTTGTAGGGCACCTCAAATTACTTCCTAATCAAACATTTGCTTCGAGCTCAGTTTTGCCTCGCTGGATTTTCTGAGAAAAACAGAAGAACGTGAAGCATCCAAAATACACATCAGATACGCGCGCGCGCGCGCCGCTACTCAAGCGCTCCCAAGCAAATAGCCAGGCTACACGGCTTTACTAGCGGCGGCAGCTCGATACAGGGCTTCACGCAATGTGATGTTAGCGGCATTCATGAGCACACGCCGTTGACGCATTGATAAGCGTATCAGAGCCGTAGTGGGGGCGAGGGGGATTTCGAAGCCGGCAAACCATGACGGTGCACTTCGGACTCTAATTTATCGCACCCATCTTGTTCTGTAGATAGGTGCGCCAGTAACGTATGTTCCTTTTGTTCCCTTTAGCAATAGAAGCAAACCTTGCGCAGGCTATGTCCATATAATGCGTTCTGGTAGATCTGTACGGCCAGCATATGCTGCTGTCGATTACGTAAATCATTTTTGATCGGCGTTTCAATGCGTAGATAATAACGGGATATCTCAACGGTACCAAGCCACGGACCTGCTCTTCAAGAAAACAGTCATGCCCTTGACGATGATCCTGGCTCTGGGGTCGGCGCACGGCGACAAGAGGAAGGCTTCACAAGAACGCGACACAGGATTTCGAGGGTAGTTCAAGAAGCGGAAACCGATGTTTAGGCATTCTGTTGTGCTAACCCTCACGGTAGTGTGCGCGACGCCAGTCCGGAGGCCGGAAACTCAAGGTCCTCAGTGTGGAGGATTTAGAAAAAAAGGTCATATGCATCCGCAACATGTACACCTCCATCTAAAACAGGAATACCGAGATTTCGAAAACAGACTTGGCTTTGTCAATTAGATTTTCCCGAGTATTGAAGAAGAACCTGACCTTCTCGCTCACGTGTTTTGGACAGATGAGGCTAATTTCTCCAAAAAACGCACAAGTTAATCTTCACAAAGCGCGCTACTGGAGTGATGAGAATCCCCACTGGCTGGCTAGAACACGACGCCAATACCGTTGGTCCTTTATTGTGTGGTGCGGTATTTTGGATGGCAAAATCATCGGACCCATCTTTTTTGACAACACACTAACGACGCAACACTACGTCATCGATATCCTCGAGGGCCCCGCGAAATACGCCTGTTGCATTGTTCCGCTTGCGCCCCTTCGGAACATCTGCTTGCAACACGATGGTGCTTCTGCGCGTAGTAGTAGTCAGTTTGGAGCGTGGCCCGACAAGCGTTTTCCTGGACAGTGGATTGGCCGGCATGGACTTGTACCCTGACTTTCAAAGTCGCCGGACATGACACCGCTGCACTTCTTGTGGGGCTGCGTGAAGGATTGCGTGCATAGCAGCGAAACTACCACACCGGATGCATTAAAGGCACAAATAAGCAGAGTCTGCCGCGATATTCCAACGTCGTCGGTCAAAGCTGGAACAGCACATGTGTTGGAAAGGAGCAAGTAGTGAATTGGTTTCAGACGGTGACCTGTTCCAGCACATGCTATAAGTGGCAATGGAAAATAAATGCTCAAAACTGGTGTAGAACGTGACTATTTAACGTACCTTCATGATCACACCGTATCCTTACATAAAAGAAGCTTGCGACAAAGATACAAGTAGGTAAAGAACTGCTTTATTTTGCCTCTTTTCCGGAGTTCAAGAGACAAAAAAGGGTAAGTGGCTAAACCAGTTGCACTTTTGGAAGTTTTTTGCCGGCTGCTGAGACGCCTTACGTGCTTTTGGTTTACTTTTATCTAAATAAGCTCCTAAGCAGCTCTTTACGGTTCTTCTGAGAGCTGCCTTTCTTTTTTCTTTTTTCGTGCTCTTTTGTGCACTGTTTCCTTTTTAACAGTGGATGAATTTTCTTTGTAGCTTGTTTCATGATACGCGAAGGTTAAAGCTATCATGAGTGCCTCATGATCCAGCACAACATTCTTGCGTCCGCAGATGCTGACGCTTATCGCACCACGTTACTTAGGTTGCGAAACCCGTCCAGCCATGCTACATGACAAAGCCTTGTACCATGCGGCGATAAGTGTGTGAAGTGATTTTAGAAAAGGAAACGGAAGAGATGAGTGCAGCGCCGTAACTGTCTCTCACAGGAGGACACCTCAACAGCACTGCACGGGGAAGGGGGGAATGGGAAGAAAAAGATGAAGGAGAGATAAACGAATGCGCGCAGCCATATATCTTTCAAACGTTGCTTGGAGGCGCTTGAGTAGCGGCGTGCGAGCGCGCATCTGTTTCATATGTGGTGTATTTCGCGGGATTTTGCTCTTTCTTGAAAAAAAAAACAACCATCCACACTTCAGCACAAAATAAATGCTTGATTAGGAGGTTGCATAAGGTGCCCGACAACTTCGTAATTGACATGTTTGCGATTCAAGCAACAATTAAAGCGTTCACTAATTAAGAGCAATTAAAAATTTGATAACTATGCTGTAGGTACCATTTCTCTAGAGCTCTTGGAATTTCTTAAAATCTTGGTCCAAGGTAACTGGGACTGAAATGAAAGATACGGGACATCAAAGATGTGCGACCTTGTAATCTTAACGCGTTTCTCTCGCATTTAATGCTAAATCGCCACTGATTTTTTTCCTCCATTGCATTTCTTGCCGACCAAAGAAGTAAAGCTGGAAAAACGTCACTACAACAGCGTTTCTTAGCGTTGAGCACATAAAGCAGTCTATTATGAGTCCCGGGTGTACCAAAGGAAAATGCAAGACGCAGGAACGTGTAGGCATAGTGTGGTTCAGATGAGGTCCGTAAGTATACTATGTAAGGACCAGGCTAACGGCTACTGCGCGCGGGATGTCAAGGCGTATATGTGCGAGTATATAAGCAGGTTAATAAGAAAGCAAAAGTAAGCATTATAAGCGACGGAATATATTCCTGTCTATAGTGCGCCTCCTTTTAGCCTTATTAGTTCTGAAAAAATTCCAGCAATTGCTGTTCTAAGAAAGACTTCCGTTTCTTCTTGTTCCACGCATCGCAAATGAGTGAAAGTGGACCGCATCTTCCTTGTCGCCAATTCGGCAAATAAGTGTTTTTACTGTTTGCTCTCGACTGTGCTATGTTTGCTAGAGCCATTGAAGTGCAAGATATATATATATATATATATATATATATATATATATATATATATATATATATATATATATATATATATATATATATATATATACATATATATATATATATTGATTGATTGATTGATTGATTGATTGATTGATTGATTGATTGATTGATTGATTGATTGATTGATTGATTGATTGATCGATTGATTGGCGAAATAAGGAGATGTCGGTGAACGCTTAGCTTCTTGAACATCCTCGCTTTAGTAAGGTGTTAACGAATGACATATTGTGATGGTCTACATGCTCGCCCACATACGAGATAGATAAGATACCAAATAGAAATTAGATGGGGGGAGGTGCGAGTTAACTGCATCCAAGCGGGACACAGATCAAGGAATTTTGGAATAAATTGTGATGGCACCTTGAACAAAACCGGTGAGCAATTAGCGAGGCAAAATATTTACGAAGGCTAGGTAAATGCAACCCGACAAATCGCGGCGATTGGACTGACTGATGAGGCTCAAGCAGTAAGGTAGGATAAAATAGACTTGTGTCATGCACGGGTCAGTTATGAGAAAGATGTGGAAAGGCCCATGTTCTCACGTTGGCGTATATTTACGAAAGAATGGCACAGTAGATCATTATTGTTTTGCTTTAGGACGCGAGCACTTTCACGGCCAGAATAATACATGTATACACCAACCCTAGCATACCCTTCGATTTACTTAAATATACAGTGCGTCTGTTATCTCATCCTCTCAATGGACCATAAAAAGACAGTCATAACGTTTTCGAAAGTTACAACCAATATTGCTACCGCGCCGAAGCGGAGCGGGGTTTGCGGAGGACTCCCGAAGGGTCGCGCAGTCTAGATGCAAAAATGCACGCTTTCACGCACGAGCGCCGCGACCCGGCAGCCATCGGCTTTCATCGCATCAGACTACATCAGGCGTCACCTCAGCGCCCTCGCTTTGCGCACTAACCAATACATTCTAACCACTACAGTATCTGAGTGTGCGAGGCATGTGTGTTGCCTTGTGCAGATTGAGGCTCGGCCTCAACCGTGGATATGGCTGCACGCATACAGCCTTCTTCAAACGAAATATGCACAACAGGTCTTAATTCACCCGTACTACATATTTCAATAACGTTTACTCGCCTGCAGTGCACATTAAAGCGATGAAAATGAGCACAAACGACCACCTGTCGGTAAGTGAAAGCAGACCTTGTCTTCTGTCAGCCCGTTTCAGACGCCCTGCGAATTTTCTGCCACAATTTAGGCGAAGGTATTCATTATATGGAAAATTTTGCATGTTTGCATCTCATCAAAACGATGCGGGGTGCCATAGCATTATATTTAGCCTTTTCAACGAGCACTATATGTACACTTTACGGTGTACATACCGACGTACGTTTTATTGCCTTCACTGCTGTGAGTTCCATAGTGCAGCGGATGACGACACGCTGTCTCTTGTTTCTCGTTTAGGAGCTTGTCAGTGGAACTAAAAAAACAGTTAATAACTGCGCCAGGTGAATCATATAACCTAAATAAGCCTTTTGCTGCAAGATTCCACAGAACCTTTACATTACACTTTGTTTAGAATGGAAAATATGCGGAGTCATTGTTCCGATACAGTTTTTTTTTACCCCCCCCCCCTCCAACCTGATTTCGCGCAATGTAGCCTACAATCACAGCGTCACTCAGTAACGGGCTGTCAACGTCAGGCGCGTATATCTGCACTTCGCGATCGCGCCCGGCGCACCACGTTGTTCTGCGCCACGAGTGAAAACGAAACGGCCCCGGTCTAAGCGATCACAGTATATCACGTTATTTCAATGATTCGCCGCACAGGCGGAAATAGCGGATATTCAAAATGTCACGCGCTAGCTATCGACTTCCAGAAAAGCGTCCTCCGTCATCCTGCCGAAGGCACGGCAAAAATGAAACTGTTCGATCGACTGCGTCGTTGCACGCATAGCTGCTTGTTTAGCCTTTTTTCTTTCGTGATCCCGCGCCTGTCTGATGCCATGCTGTTTGATGCCATGATGCTAAGCAGTGCCCAAAATTTAAAAAAAATCAGAGTCCGCGTTACCACAATGCGGCCAACTCACTATTGTTCGCTGATAACTTGAGCAGCACAAAGTAAATTTTGCCATGAGCTTAGATAATTAATTCACAATAATCAAATAACCAGCTTTTATAGCACTGATTCAGACGCAAAATATTAAAATTATAAATTGTAGAACCTCATTGAGAAGCATCCAAATATGTTATTTTTTCCGTGGTGTGAGAGCTGCTGTGGTTTTAATTTTTCTGTTGTAAAAATAATCGCGCGAAATTAAAAAAGTATACCATGCGGCTATATACGCCCTATCCAGCAGGCTACGAACGAGAGCGTGCCAATTTCACTCATTCCTGCCTTGTGAGAGCTCGCGGTTTCAGATACGGTGTTAGGCGGCACCGCCTTCGAGATCGGTCAATGTTGTAGCGCAACGGGTTGTAACATTTCTTCTCCAGAGTTAAAGCTGAACTGTCCTCACACCTACGCCGTCACACTATCGTGTCGCACTGCTTCCGTCATGGTCCACGTGATCACATGATGCACACAACTGCTTGCTTCACACAAACATGTTCATCCATCTCGTAACTCTCTCGAAAACCCTAAATGATGCTAGACGGCCAGATACTTGCAAAATTCTTCGCACAAGAACTCTCCCTAGAGCTTGTGGCAACTGCACATTCTTGTTTTCTTTCTTGCGTTGTTCCTTTCTTACTCTGCCATCCTTTCTTTCCCCTATGACCATCTGTGTTGGTGTGAAAACTGGAAGCTTCCCTTCCAAATAACCTCCTTCTTTTACCGATCTTTACTCTCTCTCTCTCTCTCTCTCGGGCACATGTGCTTCCAACTGAGTTCTGTCTCAAGACTGTCCGAGTTCCCTGTGACGTCCTTGTCACACTGCTGCCTTTCTGCTGTAATTCAATACCGTAAACCACACTTTCATATTTTTTTTTTATCCTACCCACGCGCAGACGCTCCAATAGCCTCTGACAAGTATAGTACACACCTCTCTGCCCCCTATACACCCCCTTTTGCCCTGGCAGAAGAAGATTTGCCCATCGCGTGGAGGGTTGTCAGCCGTTTGTCAGCTAGGGTGGGGCAAGTTGTAAAAGTCGCTCCGTTCTTATTTACGGTCGCGTTCCCCGGAGTGCAAAGGGGCATCGTGCGGCATAAACACAGCGAGTGGAAGCTCTGCAGTTAACCATCGCCCTTGCTGGAGGGAAATGTGTCCGCGCTCTTCTGGAAATAAGTTTGAACGCTGCTCGCCACAGGGCGTCGGCTGCTGCTCAGTCCACCTGAGCGCCGCAATCCCCAAAGCCCATGGCACCACGCTCTCTCAGGCGAGCCTATGCCGCTCGATACCATATTATACGGTACGCTCCGCCAGCGTGCCGCACTATTCCTCGATGGTGCTTTCATATAATACGAATGTTGGTTCTGCTCTGCCGCATTCTCTTCTTAGCGACTGCGCTTTCTTTTCTATCTTCTTACTCAGACAGACTTTCCATTTCCTTCGAATCTGCACGTCCTCGTGAATGTCTGTGTCCTCGAGTAACAAAAAAAAAAAAAGAAAGCGGGTGAAAGGAATTGCAGAGACTGCTCTTCATTTTTCTTCACGAAGCCGGAGAGGTGTCAGACGTATCATAGCATTTGTATAATTTATGCTTATTTGGGCATTCGTTCGTGTTAACAATATTGTCTGCCGCCTACTCTCTCGAGTCCCCAGCTTGCATCTATCAGGTTATCGAATGCTGTTTGATTTTCTTACTCTTGTCCAGAGCAGCACACTCGTCTACCATAGGTAATTATGTAGATACGCAGGCAAGAATATCACTAATTATGGTAGCATTACCCTGCGAGTAGCCCAAATGCAACGACGGTAACAGTGTAACATTTGCGTACCAGCTCGTACGCTTCATTTCAAACCATATTTACAAAGACAGGGAGCACAAAATGAACGAAATTTTTCTCGGAGAGAGCCTCACCAAATCGACACTTTAACGGTCCAGTCTGAAGTTTTTTGTGCGCAGAACGCTGCACGGCACGTCGTAATTTAGGGCTGCCGCAAGAATACGGCCTAAGTCAAGCAACAGGGAAATTTAGCTTATTCTGCGTCCTTCCAAGCTCTCCAAAGACTTGCAACAGCCTGAGTGCTTGTGGTACCCCCTCCCCTACACAACTTTTGCTTTCCATTTGAAGCCAACGAAAACACAAGCACTAGTGTTTGGCAGACGAGCTTTTTCACATTTGCCTGCGCACGTCGCTTCATTTAAAATAGAGTAAGTCGATCCTCCAGCAGAGTGCTTTTTCAGCCAACGCTCCCATATACTCTGCTGCTTTGGAGTTGCGAGGGCCCAGAGGACAGAAACAATCGTCGGCCGATAATGCTTAACATGGAACGGCTTTCGGGAGTCAGATGTTTGTAAACACGCTTAAAAGTTCTTTGATAGAAGGATAACAACGTTCAATGTCATGGTGTTATTTGTTCGTGCTTGCACATATTTCGTTTGAAATTGAATAAAGAAAGTGATTGCATCTGGCCTTTCAGAAGGTTTCCGAAACTTTCTTAATGAGACTGCCATGCTTTATTATACCTTCCTTATTTTTTTGGATTTCAAAATTTATGTGCTTGTTTATGAACGTAGAAAGCGAGCTATTAGTTGTTGAATTGTTCAGGACAACTGGAGAAACTAATCCATTCGTGATATTCTGACTGAATTGTACAGAACCAACGACCTAGCACTAGAAAAGAATGATATATATATATATATATATATATATATATATATATATATATATATATATATATATATACGTATAAATTTCTTTTTGTAACTTCTGAAGCATATTTGCTGGAAGATCGTGCTGGGACAAAACACAGGACACACACGAAATAGTCGTGACTCTCTTCCGAAGGTTTAAATCCAACTAGTCATTCTATTTTATCGTTACAATTATGAGATTTCAGTCCTGCAACTTCATCCCGTGACTACATTTACAGTGTCGCTACCGCACAATATAAAAAAAAGAATGCACCGCCAAGTGCTCCACCTTTTTTGTTTCATCAATTTATTAAAATTGTTTTCGCAATAAAGTAAAATAATTCACAATTATGGTTTTTCGTTACCTTAAGCTCGACCACTGTTTTTTTGACTCTATGCATATTTCTTGAGTTTACTTAATTTCTTAGATACTTGCAACAATCCTTTTTACCTCGTCTCAGTAAAACTCATTGTACATTGATTGTCACTGTATAAATAGTGTTCTCAATTTCACAACTGAGCGCACCTACAAGTTCTTCCTACGAGAAACAAGTGACAACTGAAATGACGCACCTACGTCCACTGCCTTCACTTGGTATTTTGCCTGTATGACGTCATGAATGCATGATATATTTCCCGAAGCTAGTTTTATGTGTTGTATTATTACAAGAGCTCCTCCCCACACGTTTGCGCCATCCTCCCTCTTGTTAAGCCATGCATTGTGCGTATGTGAGTATTATTTAAAAAATTACCACACACAGGCCAGGAGAAGTATCGATGTGAACCTTCGCAAAACTCGAGGAGGCATTTATGCACATAAAGGTGAGTAACCTAAGCATATATCTCCACTAATTAGCTACTAATATAACAATAACTCTTTACGGCTCTACATGCACACCCATACAGGCGGACATAAATAACAAAATCGCTAATGAAATAGTCATATACAAGACCGATCGCATGCCTAATGAAGCATTTGCGATTGGACCTGTGCTACAAAGCTGAATAAAAATTTGTTGACTAAAAATAAAAATATGTTTGTCAGAGGTAGCTGCGTAAGCGTCCCTCAGCATATCATGTTATGTAATAACACACACACACGCACATCGTGCGCATACAACGTGCTTCGAAACAAGTGCAAGACAAGAGCTCCACTGCCGCATGGCGCGTTTCTTAGCGTTCACACGCACCGGCGCGGGATGCATCTCGGAGGCCATGCGCAGGCTTCGCAGCGGCGCAGCTTCAAAGGAAGAGCGAAAGACTAGTCCCGCTGTCGTATACTCCTCATACATAACTCATTGCGACGGTGGCAATGCGTTGTGTCGTATATTGATTCAACGCTAAACGCATTACCATGGAGACTGATCGTTACATGGATTCTGCCACTTTTTTTGTTGTTGTTGTTACGCAGAACGCGATTATGTGCCTAGTAGCGTCTAGAGACAACGAGTGTCTCAAGTTTGCCGCATTTGTCGTGAAAATGTAATGCGCAGTTGCTAATAATGCACCGTCCAACTGCCATTGTGTCGTGATCATGTCCCACAGTGTCTCTACAGTGTCTCTAGTGTCATTTTCTGCAATACCCTTTTTCTAAACAGTAAACGCTCAGTAATTGACTGACCACCAAGTGTGGTAGTGTCAAAGAAAGCTACCGCGTCAGCAGATGCGAAGGGTTCCTGTAAAACGAGTTGGAAGGCATACCACTGGTTTTTTGTTCTCGGTTGCAGTATGTCGTTATGTAGGGATTCGCTTATCAGTCTTTTCACAATCTCTTACATCAGGCCTGTTTTTCAAGTGGCTGGATAACTGTTTTCCAAGAATGCGGGGCTTGAACAGTAAATGTTATCATGACAGACGTTCCTATCAAAAGTTAACGCGTGCAATCCACGCTGTATAAACATCACAACGCTCAATATAGAATTGAGAATTCCTACCGTGTTGAGCAGCTCTACGATATTCGTGAAGTTACGAGAAAGATACAAGATATGTGGCAAGACTGAATATTCAAATAACCAAAAATGGTTGCCCCTTGAAGGGGATGAACAACACTGAAAGGATTATGTTGGGGATATGCATGCGATCGCCACAGGCTCAGAAAACCTCTAGCTTTCTCTGTTTCTTTTTCTATACTTCTGATCATCTTCTCAGCCCTCTCTTTCCCTTCTACCGAATTCTTTCATGTCAATAAGTAAACGAATATGCGTTGGTTAAGCACACAGTCTCATCATACAAACAGCCTTCTCTTTCAAATATTTGCAAGAACCGAACATAAACGTGCATATTAGTGAGAGCGCCTAATAGTGTTTAGTTAAATCCATAATTCCAGTCTTAAATTACCTACCAATGTTGTTCCAAACGACGGTGTAAATACTTTGCGGGTGATATACCAACGACCATCACTAGTAGACGAGAAATTGCATCGACAGGAAAGGTTGTAAGGTCGGAGCGTAATTTCTGTCTATCGAAATTTGAGTCCTAAACTATGGGCAATGATATTCACGCTTCCACCATACAACTATGAATATTGCAAGAAACATCGAAACAGGCTGCCGAAAAGACGCAGTGAGGTTATGCAGAGCCTACTGGGAATACCTTGTGTGCCTAATAATGAGCGCACTACTATTCGTGTGGCTGTATTAGAGAAGCCACATTTACCAATGTTGCAACATTCTTTAGCAAACTGCACGAGCACCACTGGCCGCGACGGTGTTCCCACAGTTACTAAAGGCTCACGCTTAAATTACCTCTTCCAGAACTCCAGCGCTAGTTAAACATTAATTTCGAACATCATGGTGAGCTCTTATAGCTCAGCTCTCAGCAGACACCGTGCTTTATGCCGTTGTTTCACGTAACTAGAACGAAATATTAAAAATAGAATGGCTAAAGAAAAAAAGCACTGAAACCAACGGCTCGCGGCGGCCGCATTTCGATGGGGCCGAAATCGAAGAAGGCCCCTCTACCGTGCATTGGAGGCACAATAAATACCCTCAGGTGGCCAAACTTAATCCGGAGTCCCCCACTACGGCGTGCTTCATCAAATCGCGGTTTCGGCATGTAATACACCGGAATTATATTCAATTCGAAACCAACGGCATAGTGGTCGTAGTCTTCTCGAGTTACTCATTCTTTTTTGAAGAATGAATAGCATTAAAATTTAAATATTCATCTTATGGATTAAGTCCTATATGAAAAGTTTTGGAACGTGCTCAGAAACACCCAATTAGGTTGTTTGCATGTCGTTATACTTACTGTGAGTCCTTTTTCCGACCTCTGAGGAAAGCCTGCAAAAATTTCACCGACGAATACGATACTTCCTAATGCGAAATTTTAGAGTAGCTCTATGCGTGTTTTTATTTCGCAACATATTCGCTGGGGCGGACAATCTGTCTCGTGCTGCGCGTTCCAAACGGGCCGAATTGTGGCGCATCTGCCTCGGTAATCGGCAGATCGCGAGAGGCAGCGCGTGAATGACGCGTCGGTGCGATTCACAGTACGTGGGCTATGCTGCCAGTAGGGGTCTCTCGTGCTCACCGCAAAAATCGGAGTTATTCGTCTACAACCCAAAGACGCTCCGGTGCAAGCGTAGCTGGGAATTTGACATTAAAATAGAGGGGAAACCAGTCCCAAAGGTAAACCAAATCAGAATCATAGGACTTTTCATACAGGAAAACGGATATAATGATGGGACAATAAAAAATCTAGAGGGATTTGCCACGCAAGCACTTGGCATATTTAGAAGGGTTGCGCTGAAAGGACAAGGCCTGAAGGAAAGAAGCTTGCTTAAACTTACCCAAGGATACGTAATAAGCCGCGTGTGCTATGCCACGCCTTTCTTAAACATCAGGTCAGAGGAGAGGAGGAAACTCGACTCGCTCATTCGACGGTGCATAAAGAGGGCCTTAGGCTTACCAATTACCACCTCCACAGAGAAGCTCCTCTCTATGGGAGTGCACAATACCTGGGACGAAATAGCGGAGGCTGTCAGAATTTTGCTGCTTGAAAGATTAAGCCGAACGACCACGGGCAGAGCTATCCTCGAAATGGTAGGCCTGCAAACAGATAGGGGACTACGAGGCAAGACAAACATCCCGCTGGACTGCCGAGAAAATATAATCATTCCCCCCCTCCCTCGTAACATGCATCCCATATTCAACATGGAGAGGAGGGAAAAGAGAGCAGAAGCACTAATCAAACGCTTTGATTCAATGGACAGCAAGTCGGTTGCGTACGTGGACGCGGCAAGTGGCAAGTTGGGTGCAGCGGTCGCCTCGGTGGTCGACGGCCGAGGTGCCCCCGTATCGGCCGCCACCATTAGAAGCCGCAACTCGGAAACGGCTGAAGAAGTTGCGATAGCGCTCGCTTGCGTGGGAACGGAAGCAAATTTCATAATTAGCGATAGCAAAACGGCCATCTGGAATTTTGGAAAGGGTAGGATCTCGCCGGAAGCGGCAAGGGTTCTGGCCAGTAGACGGCTGAACAGAAAAATTAGCCTAATTTGGACCCCTGCACACACGTCCGTTCCTGGCAACGAGGCGGCCCACGAGTTAGCCCGAGCTCTCTACTTCCGGGTGGCTGTGGAACCGCCCGACTGCCGGAACATGGACGAGCGTCTGCAAAATTATACGGAGATTGTCGAAAATTATCGGCTACGCAGGAGACTGGTGCTACCACCAGATAAAAGTCTAAACAATAGAGAGGCAGTCGCATGGCGGCGCCTGCAAGCTGGGAACTTCGTAAACCCGGTCTGGGCATACCATGTTATGCATGATAGAGAAAACGATGAGTGCAAACACTGTTGGGCGATTGGGACCCTCGATCACATAATCTGCGAATGCGCTAGCTCACCAGGGGCTAAAGCAAACATAAATTGTAGAGAGGCCTGGGAAGCCCTGCTGCGGAGCGAGGACCCTACTCCACAGCAACAAGCCATCCGCCTGGCGGAAGAAGCCGCGAAGAGTCAAGACCTCTTTGTTTGCTTCTAATCGTGGAGGTTCCGGCCCCCGTCCCCAAGGCCTGTGTGCCGGGGACGGGGAGTAGGGGCCTCCTTATCCGGCGGTACAATAAAGTTGCTATCATCATCATCATCATCAGTAGCCGCCGCAGACAGACCTCAGCTCATGCAGCGCTTCGTTGCAATACCGACGATGCATGCTATTCTGGCGCCATATGGTAGCCATCATCGCCGCACAGTCCGTCTTTTGCTGTAACACGATTTTATGATCCCGCTTTCGTTCCACCGATGCCGAGAGCGGCCCTTCGTCGCAGGAAAGTCGGGCAACCAGTGTCAGGGGTGACAACACCCAAGGGAGCGTCAACTTGAGCCTTACTTGTAGACGTGCGCCATCGCCCCTTGCAGGAGCAGTGATCGCCATAACACGCGCTGGTACCACGGACTGGCCTCAGCAGAAGACGTCGCGGACGAGCGTAGCCCTCTCCACCTCGCGGCAGCCTGGACCTCCTCGTAAGCGCAGATGAGACCGCCCACGCGGCTGGTAATGGCGTGGCCGCCGGCAACTCAGCGCAGCCTTTCTTTCATCTGCCGCTGCACCCACGTTCGCTTTCTTTCCTCGCTGCGCTTGTTCGCTCGGTTACGCCGACGCCGCCGACGCTCGCCGCAGGAACGGAGTATTGAGAGCTGCGATCTAATATGAAAAAATAATGTCACCTCACGCTTGTGCGTGCAGTGCACATCACTCTCATTCGTGTTTTTTTTTTAAATGACGAAGCCCGCATGTCAGTGGGTAGCCAATGAGTGTGTTTGCATCCTTGTTTAGCTCCAGCCTATCTTTTATCATTTAGGACCGTCGCCGATTTCAATCTTTGCAACGATGGTTCTGGCGTATAAGCTGGACGCCGTGACCGATTTCTTTATTATTTTTCGATGAGTGTGGGCACATAGTTGTTTATTAAAACACGACTGACAGCGCTGCAATCCAGACACGCGTCAGAACAGGAGATGTTTCTCAATATTCAATGCAAAACAGTGCCAAAGCTCGAAGATAGGTTAGAACAAATTAAAGCTTAATTTACCGTTTTTGTTTAGCTGACATAATTAAACGCAACTAACAAGGCCAAATTCGGGTCGAAGTGGGCAGCCATGGAGCAACATGTTGTTATGCTCGCCAGGCTAGCCAATCAAGACAAAGGTTTCTGCGCTTGCGTAAGCCTCAAGAGCCCTCCATGGCGTCCTGCGAGCACGCACTTTGGACGGAGCATTTTATAACATAAACCATGGCTTTACGCATGCTATGTTACTGAAACTGCCTACAATCGGATTTTAACGAGTGCGTATAGACCCTTCGAACGCGCACTTAGCGCTTTCCAAGCATTGGTTTGCAAAGTGCAATGTTCGGGCATTTCTGTGCGAAGTTTCTCAAGTGAACTTTCTCTGACATGTCTTACGAACTCCAACCTAACTATATGACCTTGCGTAAATTTCTACCCCACGTAAGCGTGCGCAGCAAAGCCGAGCAAAGGAGAGTAAGGATGACGATGTCACTGGGCCACTCGCTTATTCCCGAGTTTCAGGCATGCCCTGTGCGGTACAGAAAGAACCATGTGCCTCCGCGCAACAAATTTCCCCAAATGGACCTAAATTGCAGGTTTCCGGGGACAGGGAAGTACACTTGCGGTATAACTCGAACGAGGCGTGGTCGGCAATGTCTGGATGTAACTCCCGCCGTGGTTATTATTCCCTTTCTTTGCAGCTTCAGTCGTACTTACATTTCTTTTGAATAAAGTCGCACCGAGTCCCCACGAGCAAAAAAATAAAAGGTTTACTTATGTTGCATGCGAGTTTTATGAAGACGAACAAAAAATTATGAATAAAGCTATTGAGTCTTCGTTGTGCTAAACAAGAGAAGCTGTATATGTGCTTCTGCACAGGCATTCGGCCCACGGGCTGTAATTTCGAGGTATTTCAAAAGGCGAGATATCCTATAGGCATGAAAAATCATCTCGAAGGAGTAAACGTGGTAGCGCAAGAAGGAGCAATAGTGTAGGGATTCAGCACCTGCTCCACTTGGAACGAGGCAATTTTGGCCCATTCGCCGAAATTTATGCGCGACGCACACGGTTGAGAGCGTGATTCCGACGAGAACATTAGTATGCAGCAGACCACGGCTCGCCGTACCTGGCACTTGAAGGACGTTTCTTTAGAGCAGCTTCTTTTAAGCAAGAAAATCTGCATTATGGCAGATGCACGGGTGCACCTCTTCACACTGGGAATTCCGCACATTAGCATTTGAGAGGCAGAGCAAACGTGTCTCCTCTGTTAGAATTTCTTTCCTGTCATTCTGCATTTAGGACCGACTTTAAACGGAATTAGACGTGTTTATTTTTTTTTTTATTCGGTGCACGGTTGGGCGAAAGCTTAGGCCCGAAACCGAACATTATCTCACTTCTCCGTGTGTTGTCAACACTTACTTCACCACAGCGCTCTCGAGGAGTACGCAGTTGCGCGAGACCTCTAAAACTCCAGTTTTAAAGCGGCCACGTCAGAAATGCGAAATGTCAAAAGGAGGAGCGCAGCCCAAGGCAACTCGTCGGAAAACCAAAATTAGGTGAACTAGAAACGAGGACAAGAGTTAACGACGTTGAGTTTTCTTTCTTTTTTTTTCTTGGCCTGATAATGCCGTTGTATTTTTATTCTCGGCGAGTAGAAAGCGGTTCGGTACCTTTATAGTTCGCAGTTCCTTTTTCTTTAGGACTCCCACTAAGCGCGTCAACTTCGTGAAGCGCTTCTGCTTACATCGTCACCGTTGGGAGCGAGGGAAAGTAAAGGAGCGCAGCAAGTGCTATCTTGGGAAAAATGTCCACGCACGGCAGCCCTTTGTTAAAAATCTGGCGCCGTGGGCTACATGTGTCGGCGTTAGGCACCTTTTTCCAGACGCGTCCTAAAGATAGCGTATAATTCCGAAAAGGACTTAGGATTTAAAAAAAAAATCAAGCAGCGCATAAAAGTTGCATAAATGTTCGTCATTACAAGAAGCAATATTGAGTGCGAGCTCATTGCATTATATTTTACAACATTAAAAAGACTGCGATAATAAAAGAATCCTGAAAAAAGAATTCGCACTATTTCGTACGCGCGCCGTGAGGACGATACTCTGACGGGAAGGGAGAAGGTTAGCAGAGCCTGTTAATTCTACTGCACATGGCTTGGTCGCCAAGTGGCTTCCGGTGCCTTATCATCGGGAGTGTTCGGTGCAGGGATTTTATGCCTCTGCATAGGTTAGGCAGAATGAAGGCTCTTTCATAGTCACGAGTCCAGTGCGGCGCAGAGAGTGCATACATTGTGACAAACACTAATCTTTGCAGCATGGATTAGAGAGGTGGCGAACTCGTAAATTAGGCACAGCGTACACTCTTGCATGAAGGCGTCTGCGACAAGACGCCCTGTTAGCGCCAATAAAGTTTCTCGTGATGAGAAATGTATGCAAATTGATGGCGGGATGCGAAAACGCTGGTGTGCCGTACTTGGAGTGCGTGTTATAGAACCCACGCGATCAAAATTGTTCCGCTTTCCTCCACCACGGCGTCCTGCGTAACGCATTGTGCAGTTTCAGGGCGTTGCACCCCATGGTTTCCACAACATTTGTTGAGTAGGTTATGCCACTGAAGCCACAAAAGAAATCTAAGAAAGAAAGAAAGGCTGAATTAGGTTAGCATCATGGGTAATATGGTATGCAGTTTACTGTCCAGCACTGGCGACTAAAGAAGATAAAGGTACACAGTGCAAGGCTTCTACGGGAATCATACCATAGGCATGAAATAGAAGCAACACTGTAACCCTTCCGCAGGCCAGCTGTTTGAAGGGAGCCGCATCTGCTATGCTTATTACTAGTGCCGCCTTTATGCTGATGCATATGCTTTGTTCTATAAAAAATGCTTGCTTGTAGACTGGCCATTTCGTTTAGCGTTGACGACACTGTGCAGTGTATACTCAGTAAACGAATTGTAATTAGGGCGGTCGTTGGGGCTTATTTGTTCAAAGGGACACAGATAACATCCTTTATTGATCGCAGCGCGGATATGACTTGTCGATCTGCGACAGACGCCTCATCAGCGATAGTCTCCTCGCAGTAGCGTTGGGATAGCAGGTATCACGGCAAGAGTAGAAGTGTGCATAATAGCAGTCGTAATAAGTCCGGAAGACTGTCTGTGTCGATGCGACGCATTCGACGACGTAAAATTTCAGGTGATTCTATGTAAGTGCAATGCTGCCTGCCCATTTGTTTAAGTGCGGTTATCTTGTTATATTGCGTAGCATTCGTTGGCTCATCTCAATACTAAGGGTTGAGAAGGTACATGGTTCGCATCGTTTTTCTTCTCTTCAAATAATAAAAAACAATAATTCAGGTGTCTGAGGTTGTGAGCGAAAAGCTCGCACATTGTATATCCATGTCATATATGACTGGCTATGGTGCCTTGTTCCTCAGGCATCAGACATCTAATTTTGATGTTGCCCAGGTGCATTATATTGCGGAGAGTGCCCTGCATTTTATGCCGATGACAGGACCCAGGGTGTTTGTTCTCTTTCGTGTGAAGCCACGCATTCTTAATTTCATTACCCTCAATAATATTCAAGGACAAAGGTAGAGATCACCTAGGACACAAATTGTGCAGTAAGCATTTATGCATGGGCTTCATGAAATGCACTCGACGTGGGAGATGAGGTATGAAATGATCTTTGAGCCTCGCGACACAATGTAAACTTGAATTGTCATTCGGGTAACGGTCACCTTAGACAAAATGAAATTCGATGTCCTCGTGGTTACAAGAAAGGTTTCACGGTTTCACGAGGGGGCCACCACAAGGTATTTCAGCAAGGCAAGGCCACTAAAGATTTCAAAGTTATCACTACAAGAAACAAAACTCTGCCCCTCACACCTCTAATGCATGTATATTTCCCACAAAAAATGAATAAACAGTTTTGGAGTCTCTAAACCGCAACAACCCAAAAGGATAGACTTAATAGTTTTAGTTCAGAGAATATACATAAACTGTAAGACAAAACAAAAACCATACTACAAATCAGCATGGTCTACAAGGAGCGAATTGATCGTACACTAATTGCGGCAATTCGCCTTTACAAAGGCCGTAGAACTCGTTAGAACACATCGGGGCTCACCACGCCGTTCCTGCGATGCCTAAGAGTAACAAAATTACATCAGTCGTCAAAAGCTGGCAGAGAAAAGAATCTTCGACAACCTTACTAATGTTTTGCGAAAATGTAAAGCGCGTACTGAAAAAGCTATGCGAAATAGAACTGGAATTCGGACTAGAAGTACCGTAGAGTTAACTGGAGTCGTACTAAAAAGGGTGGGGCCAACGTGCTTCTCGCTATTCTATTTGACCTAACTATAAATGCGAAACGTGCGCTAGAAATAAAAGCAATAAAGAAACAAAACTACCAACCAAAAAAACGCTTTCGCAAAAACAAACACTTACATGCACCTCAAAGTGAAAAAAATTCACCTACGATTACAATACTCCCCAATACGAAATTTGAGCGCAGCTTTATACGTGTCTTCATTTCGCGATATACTGAGGCAAATAATTTGGGAAAGACATGTAGCAGAGTCAGCGATCGCCCAGAATGTGATCTGCGGCTCAACCGAGTCGGCTTTTACACATGACTCGTAAGATGTTTCAGTCTAATCGCTGGTGCCGGGTGGCTTCCAGAATGTACTACACAATTCGCGTAGCGCATAAAAACAGATTATAAAATAATCACGAGCCATAACAATCGAAACAAGCGCGAGCGAGAGTTAACGCGAGTAGGCGATTTTACGAAACGAGCAGTCCGGCTGAGACCACATACGAGTACGGATCGAGCCGTCGGGCGGGTCCGCATGACAACAGTTTCCCGCGCGCACGTCACCGAAGGGGACGCTCTCATTGGTCTCGTCGGTTCGCAGCTGGCGTCTTTCATTTCCTGCTGCGCATTAGCGCTTTTATCTTGACGCTAGACCATTGTCACTCGAAACGATTTTCACATTTCGCCGACGGAAGACATTGCAGCTGAAGGCGATGAAGGGACTACTTCGGTTTTCGAAAGAAACGGGATTGGACATGTGGCTGTGACAATGCTATCACGTACCACGCATGAGTGATGTACTCTAATTGACGAGGTGTGTGCTATGCTATGTGCTCTCTCTCTCTCTCCCTTCCCCATCTTTCATCCCCCCATCCCGCTCCCTTGTGTAGGGTAGCAAACCGGTTGAGCTAAACTGGTTAACCTCCCAGCCATTCCTTCTCAACTTTTTCCCTCCTTCCTTCCTTCATCTTTCGCTGTGCTTGCTAGCTCGGTTACGCCGCCTACGCTCGCCGCATGAACGGGCGCCTAAGAACTGCGCTCTAAAAAGAAAAATACTGTTCTTCGATGTTGTCGTCAAGTGGAACGCGAAAATCAAGCACTCATTTTGATTCTCCTGAGGAACCTGACTAACCTATCTCACGTTTCCCAAAGTGCCTTTTCTATGGATTCCTTTTGCAGAAAGATAAGTGAAAGATAAACAAGTCTCCTAGATCTGCGGCTGTAAATTCTCGTCGGTGCTATCAAAAGGCTTAGCGTTCTTTAACTGGTTATTTTTGAAGGTAAAGAACAGAATTCCTGGAATACACAGAAACATGACTGCGCCAGTCATGCGTTAGCAGGAAGCATATTTGTTCCTCAAATAGATATTGATTTTTTTTAATGCTCATATCCCTTGTCGGACTTTATAAAACAAGGGGCGTCATTCTTCTTTCTCTCTTTTTCTGAGTTGCATGTGTTAAATAAGCAAAATTGACAGCACAAAGTTGTTGAAGCAGCGGATGTCCGCTGTCTCGAAAACTTTGCTCTCATGCACAGAACAAAAATGAATATCTCGTTATTTTGCCCTCGTTCTCAATTTTTATTTAATATTTGATTTCATTTCAGGGTGGTGACAGCAATCGGGGTTATTTTTTGCACAGTATAGTGAACCAAGGCAGACATAACCAGATAAACTACGAGGAGTTGTTGTTAATCTTTAATGTATTTCTGTGCTTATGACACGGACAAAGTCAACTACCTTGCCTTACCACGTAAGTGTTGTCTAGAGAAGGCGTCTTTCGTGCTGCCTCTCTATTTACTTCTTCTGTATTTTTTTTTTATTCGCCGTTGGTTGAGGAACTTATATAGTTTCTTTAGCTGGGCTCCTTCGTACGGCACTTAGTTAGTGAAAGAAAGAAAATAAGCTTTGGGGTTTCACGTGCCAAAACAACGATCTGATTATGAGACATGCCATATTCGGGGACTCTGGAAATGTGAACAACCTGGGGTTCTTTAACGTGCACCTAAATTTAAGTACACGGGTTTCTTCGTATTTCGCTACCATCGAAATGTGGCAGACGTGGCCGGGATTCGATCCCGTGAACTCGTGCTTAGCAGCCCGACACCATAGCCGCTAAGCAACTACGGCGAGTAGTTAATGAAGTAACCGTTTCGAAACTGAGGGTCCGAGTAGTTTCAATGGAATGCGTACTACTTACGTTATAACGTTAACTGTGCCGGACTCACGTGGTACGCGTCACGTCGACGTAAAATTATTTTTAACACGATAGCGTGTAGCAGAAAATCCGGCGTTGGCGTCCCGCCTAGTGCGTCGACCGTCGTTCCTGTATAAAAATATTCCGAACTATGCAAACGCAAGTTACTGAAATAATTGAATTTCTCAAAGTAATATATGTCAGAAAAATTGCAAAGTACGACTTACACAGAACCTGCAGACATGATAGCGTCGGATTGTAATTTGAATATACGAGAAAAAGTAATCTTGTTACGCGAAAACTCAAACACAAACCCCTTTTCCAGCGTTTCTACAATTCAAAAACCGGCCACGGCGTCCGCGATTTGCGCCCGCCGGCGCGCGCAAATCACGTAGGCCACGGAGCGGCACGCCGGGTTCCTTCCAATACTTCCAGATGGCGCTCGCCTCCGTCGCATCGCGACCCAGGCAACAGACCGCGTTTATACCAGAAAGCTCGCCTTCGTGCATACCATTCATGGCCAGCGTTTCCAGGTAAACATTATGCTTACATGAGCTCCAATTGCCGGGAAGCATGAGAAGCACTCAAGAATCTTTGAATGCTATGGCTTTCCACTCCTAAAGTCGAAGCTTAAGCGTCCTCGAAATTTTTGTTTCATGTTAGGCATTTAACTCTAATCATTGAAACTGGTTTATATATTGTATATAGTGTAAATAATTAGTGTAATATATTGTATATACTGAATTTATTTCCTTAGTTGCATGTCCTAACGAAAGTGATATTCTGTGTTTTAGTAAATTCACTTCCTCTTATGTTGGAGAAAAGGTAGACAAAACCCGGGGCACTCCTCTTATGTGGCGCATCAATCCATGTTAATTGGTTCATGTGAAAAATCCGATTCCTCATCGTCACCTTATGCGAAACAAAGATCTACGCACATTGTCAGTCGAAAGGCCGGTGGTGGCCCCAATTCCTGTGACGTACGTAAAGACCTCTTAACAAATGTTTATCGTTGGGTTGGAAACGCCTGCTACGCGTAGTAAACATGTGCTTGCGTATTTCTTATGACAGATTACTCCGGAACAGACTGACAATACGCTGGGCAAATTTTGCTTTGATTAAGCTGCAATATACAGATTGACATTTGGTTCCACGAGAACCTTGCGATAATCTTTTTATTGCAAGCATTGCGGGAAACGGTATTAGGAAAACGCAGGATTGCGTAGGCTTACGAGAGCGCAAAGAATTAAAACACTCCCAAAGCGCCAAATTATCGACGGCATTATCTCTATCCCAGTCGTCATCTTAGATGAACTTGATTAACCGACATTTCTAAGACTGAAACTTGTATTTCTTGTGACTATCAAGTTTTCGTGCTTGCTGAAATTGCTGCGCAGAACAAAGCCGTGCTTCTCAAGCCAGCTCGATCTTAAAGCAAGAATTCCTTAAAAACGCTATGGCTTTATGCTTATGCTTCGACGGGGTGTCAGTAACTTCATATATACTTGAAAGTTTACCTTAGAATTTGTGTTTCGTTATTCCCAGAATATTGTTGCTGAAATCAGTCGACTGCCATTGTAGACCCTCTTGCGCTTCAATGAGTCACAGATTGTAAGAGCTTATATAAGATTGTTATTACCGGAAGAAATAGAAGGATACAGAAAGAGCACAAATTTCTGCATCCGTTGCAGCAGTTACCCCTGTTGATTTGCGTTGCATTCAGTATATACCAGTGGAATAAAAGATATTGCATAGAAGATATATGGGATCCTATGCTAAGAGCCCATTTAGGAAGATTTACAGCTGGCTTGGAAATCCGAAAACATTTCGACAATTCTAAGAAGTGACCGTTAGCTCCCTGAACGCGCTGCATAATCCACCCTCAAGTAAAGCGCCAAATTGCACAAAGGACAAGTAAGAGCCCAGAGGAAGCTTTCGTATTAGGTATCAGTTGACGCAGAAAAAAAAGAACAAAAAAAACTGTATCGTAAAAGTTGGATCAGTACAATGTCAACGAAGAAGCTATTCGGGAGTGCATTTCGAACACAGGAAAGAAAAAAAAAAGATTGATGTCGGGATCGAGTAATATAATAAGATAAAAGGAAGTTCAAGAAGCCGCCAGACGGCAACCAGCGAGAGGGTCACTTTGCCTTACGCACTTTCAGACACGGAGAGCTTATTTGATTACTTGGAGCGTCTACAGTTACTGCTGCACTGTAGACGTTGTTGCATCACTGCTTTGCCCCTATGCGTTGTTAGTTTTTGGTTATTCTGCGCGGTCAGCAACCTCTGGTCAGCAACTTAGGTGCCCTTGAGATGGCCTCCCGTATATCTCTACACCAGCTCGTCTGCTTTTGAGGACGGAGCGTAACCCACAGAGGATACAGTGAAAAGGACCATAAAGAAGGAATCTTATTGCGAAAGTTAGGATGGCGATGTGGGAGTGCACGCACGCACAGTTATTATATATACATATATATATATATATATATATATATATATATATATATATAATAGAAGGCTCCTGTTGGCTTTGACGGGCCTGAACCTTTCTGTATCCTTTACAAAGTTGCAATTATTATTATTATTATTATTATTATTATTATTATTATTATTATTCATGATGCATGCCTGTGAAGCAGGGTATAGGAAAAACAGCTAGATGGTATCTATTTTGACCTCAGTAAGTCATTTGATGTCGTACGCCACATAATACTGCTTCAAATGTTGACAAAACCTAATCTGATCCGCTGTGCCGCAACGCTGATAAGAAGCTACCTACGCGACCGGTACTGCTACGTTAGCCTAAATGGTCAGTCAGAACTTTATGGGGACACAGTGTGCTACCTTGCTTAGGTGCTGGGCTGCGTCGGTCCGCGATAAAGGTACATAAACAAGGGTTGCTCCTTCGTGTGCTTTCCTAGCAGCTTCGTCAGCGAGGTCGTTGCCGGAGATACCGCAATGGCCAGGCAGCCACTGAAACACGACGTCGTGTCCTTTCGCTATCATACGATGGTGCATTTCTCGTATCTCGTATCTCGTATGACATTAGAGAAGTGGAACACACCTGAATTCACCCAAGAACGATTGCATTCCCTCGACCCCTCTATGCAACGGCGGCTGTTACCAGGGCTTCTTCGAAATGAGGAAACAATGCTGTGCCGCATACGCTTGGGCGTCGCATTCACCAATGCATATACATTTTTTATTGGAATGACTGATAGAGCCGCCTGTAATGCCTGCAGTGCCGAGGAAACTATAGAACATTTACTGTGCTACTGCCCATCTTTTCAAAACGAAAGACATGACCTCTGCACAGCTCTCAATCAGCTAGATAGAACACCGTTCACCTTGAAGAATATCTTGGGACCATGGCCTCGCATATCGCAGCTACAAAAGGCCACAAAAACTCTGCTGCGATATTTGAAGGCTACTGGATTGAGTCAGCGCCTGTGACCCGGACTGAGTGGCCGAACAATATACCCAGTAGACTTTCTCTTCTTTTAATCTTTCCGTCCTCTTTTCCCTTTCCCCAGTGTAGGGTAGCCAACCGGGCTCAGTCCTGGTTAACCTCCATACCTTTCCTTTATCATTTGCTCTCTCTCTATGGGGACACAAGTGGAGTTCCTCAAGAATCGGGCCTGGTCCCTTTTCTTTTCTCGTTTTTTATTAACGACGTTTCGGCAGTCACTCAAAACTCTTCAGTTTTGCTATGTGCTGAAGACGCGAAACTTTCCAAAGCGGTAAAATATGTTAATGATAGCTCCGCTTTTCAGAAGGACATCGAAAATTTTGCGTCATGGTGCGCTGAAATCAAGCTGGTCATAAATGCATCAAAAACGATAGTTGTAAGCTTTGCGCTGAAGACTAACAAGACTTTCTTTCCCTATGGTGTTAAAGATGTTCTCTAGCCAAGACCTCAGGGAACGAAGGACCTTGGAGTGTACTTCGATAGCTCTCTGAGTTTCTCGCCCAACGCTCAACAGACGAGGTAGCGTGCACTTCGAACTCTCGGCACAGTATGTCGGGTGACGAGACACTTCAAGCAATCTGGCCAAAATTAACTTTCTATAACATCGTATACCTTCCCGTTCTTAAGTACAACTCCATGGTTTAGGGCGGCACTTGTAGGTCAAATTTTGAACTTCACGAAAATGTGCAAAAAAAGTTTACATCTGTATTTAAACATCGTTTCTGTCAAAAGCCTTCCATAGCCATAGAGCTAACACAGACATTCACGTTACCTACCTTCACCTGTAGGCGCAACAAATCGGATATTCTTTTTCTTCACAAATTATTACATGGGAAAATACGTTGCTCACACTTGCTTTCTTATGTGCGCTTTTACATTCGTCAGAAAGGCACAAGGAAACAGCGCGCCTTTCAGCCTTCAGATTTTTGTGACCCGCTATCTAGAGTGCAGGCGGCATATAACGCCCATTCAGAATGCCTGGATATCTTCATGCCAAATTTTAATTTTCCTGAAAGGAGTTGCAGATGAATTTCAATAACTGAACAAAAAACCCGTCGTTCTGTAGTCCTTTCTTCTCTTTCTCTTCTTTTCCTCTGTATTCTCCTCGTGCACATATTTGATGCTTTGTTATTATCTATATTCGCGAAATTATTATAATTTTTTTATGTGTGCGCGCGTGTGTATATCTGTGTGTGCTTGCATTACTCTTCCTGTGCATTGTTTTGCCGAGTGCGCCTGCACTGAGGCTACTGTTCCTGGGCACTTTAATCAACACCTTTGATTGATTGGTTGATTTATTGATTATTATTAATATTATTTTAATTGATGCGTGCGCCAGCACTCAGACCTCATGATTGTACCTGGACACGGTAAATAAATGATTGACTATGGTGATTATTATTATTATTATTATTATTATTATTATTATTATTATTATTATTATTATTATTATTATTATTATTATTATTATTATTACGACTACTACTCGATAGGAAAACATATAGACTGAACAACTGTAATAAGTATTAGTGGTACAGCACTGCTGACAGTGTGTAACGAAAGCGTATAGCGTTATTAGGCGTATCTCACCTAAAGCTTCCCTGAACACCGAATCTCATGGGCCAGTCAAGACAACAGAGTAGCAACATTATTCTGAGAGCAGTTGAGGTAAAACGTAGAAAAGCAGCAGATCGTCTGTCTCAGATCGCTGTTACTCGTTTTCTTCCGACATGCACCAACCAGCCCAAGTTAGCACGTTATGGCAGATAGATCTCAGCTTCGTGTGCAGTCGGGCTGGCCTCTGTCGCAAGCACCAAAGCGATCGAAAGAAACCACGGTCTGTCATTTTTATAGAAAGCAGCTCAGGATGGAGCAGCGTCCATGGCGTGTGGTCTGGGATAACAAACCTAAACGTTCCATTTTTCTTCGTTTGCACAGCCAAGAATGAAAGACCTCGGATGATGTCCTGGGTAACTGCTATGAAGGGACAGTCGAAAATATAAAGGGGACATAGCATGGCTTTCGACACCGCTTCGCATACGCGGCCTGTGCCAGAAGTTTCTAGCTCAGTACACCATGCCTTTCGTCCTCACCGATAGCCTAAGCGACGTGACCTATTCAATTGCTCATCTCGTGTCTAATGGCTACCGTTCTAAGAAGACGCAGCCTGTTCAGCTGTCATCCCCGTGACTCTGAGTGCACGTAACAGTCACCCGCCCAGCGGGCTTCGTCTGTGAAGCGAGGAGTGTTACGCTAAAGCGACAGCAAGGACGGAAGAAGAAGAGGACGAAGTGCGCTTGTCCTTGGAGTGGTTCGGCTTCGGCGCGGCAACCCTTGTTTCCTGCTAATCCATTCATCTTTAAATAAACGCACCGCACCTTAACAATGTTACCAGTGAAGTTCGTAGCAAAGGCCATGATTCATGTGACGAAGATGTAGACATTACTGTTCCAGTGCTGCATTGTTGCAGGGAGGAGATGCGCTTGAAAGTGTGAAGCGCTTTCTCGCTAGCGAGGACTGCTATTTTAGAAACACAGAGCAATAACGGCTGTTTCAGCATCTTTTCGCTATTTTGCTATATTATTAATTAAACATTCGGACGCTTTTCCAATAAAGGGATGGTTGGTGCTGCGCCAAAATGAAAGTAGAAAGTGCTAATAAACAGATCACTTTTTTCGGTTCCTTTCCTTCGAGGTCCGTGTCCGTGTAAGCGGAGTGTATACATATATATATATATATATATATATATATATATATATATATATATATATATATATATACACTCCGCTTACACGGACACGTGCGAGGCATCGCACGCGAAATGCGAAGGTTGTGGGATCGTTCCCCACCTGCGGCAAGTTGTTTCTTCATCCAATTTCATTTCCATTAATTTATGATTTCTTTATTTCATTTATTAGGCACAAGTAATTTCCGCTATGTTGTCCTTGGTATCAGTGTTTGTTGGCTTCTTATGATGTGACTAATAAATATAGGGCCCCTCGGTTAATATATATATATATATATATATAAGAGAGAGAACGAGAGAGACGAATCGCGCTGACGTGCAGCACTATCGCAGTTGGCAAATGGTGGCACCGCAAGCGTTAAGCTGGTGTTTTTGGTCACAGCAGCAAGCACCGTGCATCTCCAGTACTCCAGTACTGCAGCCCGCTTCACGGCTACCGAGGTCCTTCAGCAATTACAATCGTGTATTTTCTGTCCTTCTTACGCAGCGCTGAGTGTAGCCAAACGCAGATAGCTAGGCAATTAGTCAGTACCGACAGCTTCATCTTCTAGCCTATAACGAATACCGGTAGCAGGCAATGGGCGTGCATGTCGGTCTGCAAGTCGTACATGTTGTCACTCATCCTTGCAAGGAACTGGCGGCGTTTATTGAGAGCTACTGACTGCTGAAGGACACGTCGGTGGGGCCAGGCTATCGATCGAGGTGGGTAGCGCGCGGATTTCTTTCTTCTTGTGCTCGCCTGCCTTCTGCATTATGCCCGCTACTGCCGGTGGAATTTTCCCTCTTCCTCGAACGGGCCTCAGTTCGATGCTCAAGAATTGGTATAAAGAAAGAAAGAAAAAAAGAAAGAAAAAAGGCAAGTGCTAGCGCATAGGGAAAGTCAAAAAGTACAACACTGATGAAACGTGAAGCGCACAGTCTCAATAAACAAAGCGGTAGCCTCATTGGCACAAATAAAGATAAAAGTGAATAAGTGAAAAAAGGAAATCACGAACGTCTCGCATACGGGTTCATGCGTGTGACGTGAGCTATGTCAGTGGGAGACGCCTTGATTGCGCCGTACTTTCCGGAACCACTTCGCAGTTCCCGTCACTAATCCGCGACAACACCTTTTATGGGCCGAAATAGCGGCGCAGCTACTTTTGACAGAGCTGACAGCGGCAAACAAGGAGTCCGCACCCACACTTAGTCTCTGGGAATGTAGGCCACTTGGCTGTGGCGGATATTATAACGTCGTGCATCTGCGTGCTACTGCTGAGTGATGTGCACCCGCGCGAGCTGGCGAGCATTCTCAGCGTGCTCAGTAAATTCTGCGGGGCCAGTTGGTTTGGTGGTCGGTCTCTTGACTGGAAGGCACTGCGTCCAGTCGCGTCTGAATTGGGTGGGCGTAAAGGAGGCGACAAGATTGAAGCACGTTTCTTTTTGTGCAGCATTGTTACATACCCGAAGGTCACGTAATACAAGAACTGATCGCGCGTGTTACCCAGTGATCATGTCTGTTAAGGTCTTGTTCAATCGCTGCGTAAGTCTGTTCAACCGCGGATGGTAAGCAGTCGTCCCATAGAGTAACATAGTAAACGTAAAGAGTGGACAATCTCCTAGGCCCCTGCGGCCAACGTTGGCTATTAGAGCACCTAGCGGAATCGACAAAACTCACCAGCCTCCATGACGGCGGCCGCACGCCACCGAATCTCGAAGGCCACATCCCGTTTCCTTTAATTTTGGTTCTTGACCAGTAACGCAGCATGCATAGAGTGATTTCAAGATGTTTCAAGCTGTTACTTAGCGCAACAAGCATGCCAACTGCTAATGAGGAAGTAGAACTTTATTGTTTGTGATATTGTACTTCTAATAATTTACTCAGAAAGGAGTATCGTAAACAAGCGTGTCATGTTCCTTCAATATCCATCAGGTTGCTGGACAGCCAACAACGCGAAAATAGTAAACGAGAACTTATTGCAGCAAGATTGTAAGTGGCACATACATGAAAACGGGAAGAAACTGCGAAATTCAAGTAATACGGGTGTCACACGGCGCACTTTTAATCGTTATCAAGCCCAATTCGGTTGGAATTTCTCGGTCGCGATTGATTCTTTTGCGCAAGCTCCGCGAGGGAGCCAATCGCAGTTGAGAATTTCGATCCGGATCGAGCTTGATCGCGATCGAAACTTGCCGTGTGACACCGATATAATGGACAATAGCCGGAAATTAATGGCGTGATTGCAATAAACTTCGCACAAGCATAACAACACACAGAAGACGTGTTGTAAGTACCATGATAATGGGAAAAAAACTATGCAGATGACCTAGCAAATAATTGACTCAAAATGGGATTGTTTCAGAACGAATAAATATGACGCCTTTTTGTACTTTAACAAAGGAGAGTTATTTAATGTAGCAAAATTGTGTGAATGGTTGCGTGCCAAACTAAAGTGACTACATAGACACATAGACAATTGGGCAAGCACCAACATCATCATCTTTAATGCGTGATCCAGTGAGTCCCTCATTAAAGAGCTGTAAGATACTGGCATCATAGCCAATTTAGCACTTCTACAGTGTTGGGCGGTCCTGCTGTCTTCGAAGCGTTGCAATCGTCTTCGGATAGTTAGAAATGTCCCTTGAATATGCAAGATGTCCTTTGGCTGTAGAGTGTATTTTGAGGAACGAAAAGTAGAGATTCCTTCAATACGTTGAATGACAGAGGCAGAAGGTAAGCGATACTGGAGCCCTAAAAGCTCTTGAAGGTGCTACCTTCCTTCGTGTGATGCATATTTTTCTGACCTAATACAGCGGCTGTCTTTGGTATTAATGTACATCATCAAATAGAATGGCTGTCAAGGAAGTACTGCATTAAATGCTGAGAAACAAGAAACTTTCTACGGTAAGGACTCCATATAAATGGACAGCAGCTGTTTATGGCTCCATGGCCGCCATGCCCTCCTCCGTCTCTTGTTTATACGGCAAACAGTGACACAACGAAATACGAAGAGAATGTATTTAACAACGCACAAAAGAACATCTTACCTTGAAACGGCAACGAAGCAGTAGTTTCAGACGCTGGCAAAGAAACCCGACAACAATCCTCGGGCTCATTTTACAGAATAACGTCGCCGCCAGCCCGGCGACGGTGCCTGACTGGGCTTCGCACGTGGTCGGTCTAGCCGCCTGTCAAGGTGCTAGCCACAGCCGCAGCCACGTCTTTCTTGATGTGCTTTGCCACCTAGCGGAATCGGCGAATCTCCGCATCTCGGCCGCAAAACAGCTCGAGTATGCACTCTTGTCGTTTACTATGTTATTCTATGGTCGTCTTTCGATGTCAGCTGTTGCCGAATTTAAAAGATTCGTGCGTGAGCTGTGCAGTGAACGCCGTCCCCCTGCCTGTGATTACGGTGGATGGGGCACTATGACACAATACAATGTGAACATGACGAACTGCACCCTTTCGGAAGCCGTGGCTCTTGTGGCGCCTGTGCCCTGACATAGTGCGTTAGATAGTAGGTCGCATCGATTGCCCACTTGTTGCCATTGGTAGACTAAGAAAATGCCTCGAGAATGTCCGAGCCGACTTGGTCGAATGGCTCGGGAGGAGGTTGAATGGATTGCAATAACCCGCCAGGCATCAATGACGGTGATTTTCGCCGCTGATATTCACGGCAGCCTTTGACATATGCATTTTGACGTTTGCCGAAAGCCGGGGCCAGTAATACATCACGCGCACTCTGGCAAGCGTTCGCGAGGAACCTAACTGGCCGATGGCGTCTGATCATGGCCAGCGACGAGGGTATTGTCCCGCAAGTCCTTTGCCAATACCAGGAGGTTGGCTCGGTCTTTCCAGCGGGTGTTTTTTCTGATTAGGGCGTAGTCTCGTGGGCAGAAGAACGTCAAAAAAGGATATGGATGGCGTGGTTTTGGGCACCCCTCCAAGAGGTCGATGATAGGTCGGATTTCAGCGTCGTCGCGCTACTACCTCATCAAGTACGATGCGTCAATGACGGTCAGGAAACCGTCACCGTACCCTGACACTCCACAGTTACTCACGTGATATTTTTAATTTACCGGTGGTTTTCATTACCAGGCGCAAAAATAAACGGGGATAATGTGATTTGCTGTAAACACGCCAGTTTTAGGTTTCTTTCAATTTCCTACAGTCTTCCCTCACAGCACGCCATTCAGAGTA
Source organism: Dermacentor andersoni (assembly GCF_023375885.2). Classification (NCBI taxonomy): domain Eukaryota; kingdom Metazoa; phylum Arthropoda; class Arachnida; order Ixodida; family Ixodidae; genus Dermacentor; species Dermacentor andersoni. The sequence goes on along the minus strand of NC_092816.1, from coordinate 92,365,598 downwards.
GTAATTAAAAATTAGCTAATTGCACTAAATTATTTAATTGAATGGCATCTACAAAAATATTACTAGCACATACTCTACTCGACTCAACAATATGAACTTGGTTATTTTCACGTAGGCTGGCTGTCTTTATTTAAAATATACGCGATGCATGATAGCTGGGACATCCTGTATATTTTCATCAGTGCTTTCGTAATGATGTCGAGCGCATGCAGGTATAATAACATATACATAATTTTATTACATAGCTAGTGGACGTTTACCGCAAATAATTGTCATAACAAGCTCACTCTCTGTCGGATGCGCCTTTCTTACAACGAGGTTCGACATTATTTATATATTATTCTGTGAGCGCATATCACGATATTGATGTATATCAACAGACAGCCTGACAATGTTGGTTGTTCGCGTGCTCCGGAATTACGGGACCATACCTTCATGAAAAAAAATTCTTATTCCTTAATTACAGTTTCCGATTTGAAGGACACATCAGCGTATTCGTTCCCGCCGTTCACCCAGTGCTATTTAAATCATTCCCAAGTCAACTTACTTAATCATCCTCCTTGCTATACAATCCTATTATACACTGGGACCCTCGCAGGGGCATTTTATTTTTCATAATTTCTTTTACGTGGCCAGAACATACGCTATATATCCTGTTATACAATAACAAACCTGCGTGTCAATGAAACATTTACAATAGTGATTGCAGCAAAACCCATACTCTTTTCAAGCCTTTAAAAGTTACCGCGTTGTGCAGAGTGCGTCCCCTATGCGTACGATGTTGTTTTCTCATTTTCATCATTCAAGTGTAAGTATATTGTGTGCCTGCTAAATAGACGCCTGCAGCAGCTTAGGTTATCTCGCATTTGTTAGTAACCTTTCGCGCTGGCTGGCTGAAAATTTCTACCTTTCGGGCAATTCGCTCGTTCGTTTACTTCTGCCATGCATAACGGCATTGTGCACGGTTGTACAGAAGGGAATGCAGATACAAACGATTCATGCACGCACAGAAGGATGCTTTCCCACCTCGCTTACTGCTTCTTTTCATTGCAACGGGTGACGACCAATTTGCTGCCGGCTCTCCAATTGTTAGGATGCTCCAGCACTTGCCTCCATTGTCGAGAATTCGCGAGAGATTCAGCGAGGTTGCACTGCACAAAAAAAGCAGAGAATATTTTTTGGAAATGCTTTAAAGCGTGCCTACATGGTTCCATGCTTTGCTATGTTCCTACAGCTGGCAGAGCTCGAGCGTAAGCTGGCAGTCAGCGACGTGCAGGTTCCTACCGACTCCCGTATTGCTAACGACACGGCGATGCAGATAACGGTTGAAATAAAAAAAGAACAGCGGCTGGGTACGGACGCCACATCCACAAACGCACCGACCGTGACGACAGCAACAGCGTTTTGTTTATAGCAGTGCCGTTTTTGTTTGCGTTATTTTCACTTTGGTAGCGTTTGCACTGCCATTTGAGGCCCAGGAAGCTACGCCGTCGTCGAAGGTCGGTGCCCCTGTTGCCACTGTTGTATAGTGTGGTTTGATTGCTATCCCGTATAAAGCGATGTGTCATACTTGCGGGTTAAACATTACGCCCTTCAGCATACAAATCGCAAGCAGTTTCACCATGTTGCCTTTGACGCATTCTCGCGCCTATCGCGGCGATGATGTCAAAGTCGTTTGTTTGCCATTGAACGACACCGCGGTGTACGACAGGAAATGAACCATGACAAAAACTAATAGTGCGCAGTGCTATAGACTGTTTGCAGGTATGCCAGCTAAGGATAACTGGCAATGCGTGCTTTCCTAATTTCTTTCAGGAAGAGTTGTTTACGGTAGTTTTGCGGCGTGCACTCTTCGTAGATAGTCGGCGGGCAATTTAGATGTGGCTGATTGTAATCAGTGAGTAAACACGTGAGGACGACCTAATAAGAACACACACAGGCAGCGCTTGTCCGGCATTATTCGTCAATGCGTACCATGCTTGCAACGGAGCAAGTGTTCATAGATTTTGTGCAGAGTTTAAGCAGCGCTGTCCATCTGCTTAGGTATATAAATTTCTCTTCTAGTAAAACGGCGATGGGGAGGGGGGGGACTATAGTCGACGAAATATGATGGATAGACGCGCTGCCTAAAGGCGTATCAAGAAGAAGGTTAACAACAGTATCATCGTGCCTGTTTTTGTTAACCTATATGTGCATTGTTCCGACCAGTCAACTCTGAAACATTTAACACCTTACTGTGTGCATGCTCATACATTTCTTTCATATGGTTTATAGGAATTTTGCGGTAATTTTAGGTCAATTTACAGCCATGCTTCATAAAACCGCTTGCATAGCACCATTTCACAGCTATAATAACATTGTTCGCGCGCTCTTTGGCCCTGAATGACCCTTGCGCCAATAAACACCACACATCATCATATGTTCATTTTTACTCCTCTAAGCAGCCTGTATATGGCGCAGCTACAGCACAGCTGTTCGCAAATGCGACGACGAAAGCGATGTCAATCAGTTGACCTTTGCTGCCGATTACGTGAGAGGGAAGACAACTGTACACGGCACTTTCTACCGCAACACGTGTCATAACGGACCTTCCCATCAGCGTAAGAACTGCTCAACAGGCAGCAATAATATCCACTCTGCTATGCAAAGGGCGCTGTTGCATGATTTTTTTTCTTCATTTCTCAGCATTTCTTCGGTTCGGTGCGTGGTTGTTGGCTTTAGTCTTTGACTTTGATTCAGTTTGCATCGAGGGAAAGCTTCGTGTTCGCCCATCTTTCTTTAAGAGAGGCGCTTTGATTTTTTATTATCCAGGTAGCACGTCATGCAACACTCGCAACAGAAACTCCCTGGACTGATGTATGCGGACAATAAAACAAGTTTACATACACTTGCCAATATACGTGGCAGTGCAGCGACAAATCTAGGCCTCAAGTTTAGCACAGAGAAATCGGGAATTTTCATCTTTAAAGAAGAGGCAAGAATTACGTGGTGTCAATTCAATAGCAAACAATACCCATAGTCAAACAATATATATACCTCGGCGTATACCTAAACGAAGGAAAGACGTACTCAAGCACCCACTAAAGGAATCCTAAAATAGAGGGGAAGTGGAATACTGCAATAATGAAACAAAGAGCACTGTGGGGCCACAATAAGTAAGCGGTGGTTCGCAAATGCAATTCTATGCTTAAAACCGTATATGTTGCCGAGGTTGGAAGTCAATGAACGATCGGTACTCCGGTTGGTTTTCGAAGCCCACAGTAAAGCGACGAATGACGCAGTGCAGCGTGACATGGTCGAGCCTTGTTTGGAGTCAGAGAACCACAAAGTAAAATTAGTTTTGAAGAAAGACTCCGGAACATGGATGAAAATAAATCGGTAGCTAAAGTGGACAAGTATCTGTCCTTGAAAAGCATGGCCACAGAATGGAGGAAGAGGTCAAGAAAGTTGGAAACCAAGTAGCGAATAATTGAAAGTGTAAATAGACAACCAGGAGTCATCATGAAGAAAGTGAGAGCAACAGACACATGTAATTGAACGCAAAGAATGGAAAGAAAAAGGACCGTGGAGATTTACAAGAATCAGAAGAACGACATTAAAAGATAAATTCTGTACGATAACAGAAAGGGCAGTGCCTTACTACTCGGGGCTCGAGCCGGCTACCTAAGGACAGAAACACACCGGAGCAAATGTTCGGAAACATAAGTGGATGAGGCACGTGGATGCTGCAGCGGAAATCCAGAGACGACTCAACACATCCCAATGGAATGCGAAGCAATTCACCCAGTGAAAACCGTAGGTAACGTAGACCTTCTGGTCTACGTTACCTACGTCTACATTAAAGTGGACGGAAACGTCAACCAACCCTAGCACAGTTGGCAGTGCAATGCGCGCGTAATGCGTAGGTTGTCGGTTCGTCTCCTACCGGCAACAAGTTACTTTTTCGTGCACTTTCATTTCCCGTTTTTTTATTATTTTCTACATTTCCACTTCAGAGCTATAATTTCCCCGATGATTTCCTTGGCTTCATTTTCTCTCGACTACATATGATCATTACCACAAATCGACCCGCTTGGTTTCCCTTCTCTCGACCACTGTATGAAATGGCTTTCGTAGTCTACCATTTTTTTACTTGCTTGCACACTCGCTTAGCGTGATGCTATACCAATGCCTGATGTGCGGCGTTCAGACGAGCATCGCCGAAAGTTCCCCTTGGCCCTGGCTTTCTTCACTCTCTCTGCTTCCCTCTGACTCGGATTGGCATTTTTTGCAATCTCACTCGGAGAATCGGATCGACCACCCGAATTGACTATCAATGTACCACGCAGGCACCGATCAAATCTGGCAGAAATATTGAAAGGAGAAAAAAGAAGGTCAGAGTGCGCGCTCCCGCCGATATCCACCCACAAAATCCGACCTCGTGATCACAAAATCCGGCCACCAGTGATGCTCTCAGCCAAAGAGGCCCGTAATAAACTATTTGTAAACGCTGTCACAAGCTTATAATGCTAGCCACCGATGCTCTCTTTCTGCGTACGGCGTATTTTACGTTGATTGCTACACTACACTACAGTATAGAAATTTCTCCTCTGCGTATAGAGTAGAAACCAAACCTTAAGAAAATGGCAGTTACTATAACAGCAGGGACTCAAGAGGTAGTGCTACAACATTAAAGGGACACTAAAGTGAAAAATGATTTCTTCTGAATCAGTAAATTGCCGTTCTACAACAACAAAAACACCACTCTTACGACGATAAGACGTTTGGTAAGCCAGAAAAAGCGCAAGAACGAAATACGGGTGGCGACGCCTACTTGAGTTCCCGCACCTGGGGGCTGTGACGTCATGGATTTTGATGGCATCTTCTAGGGCCTACTAATTATATATAGTGGTACAGATTGACTACATTGTGTTCTAAAGGAACCAAATATTAAACATTGCAAGTTTCGGGAACATTTATTCAGCCAACGCGGCCCAAATGCGAAAACATGCTTTGGAATCCCTGACGTCACGCTGACGTACCGGCGCTGGGGTTTCGGCGCGAAATTCAAATACTGATACTTGGACCTTCATTTTCTCATCTAATAATCAAACTATCTTTTTGAAATGACTGCCTGCAGGGTTCTCAAACAATGCTCCATTAGTTTAAACTGATTTATTGTTTCCCTTTAGTGTCCCTTTAAATCTGAAGCAATGGTTTCTTTGTTTAGAATCACTTCATGTTCGGTTCCGTCGAATAACCGTGAGGCAACAAATAAGGAGCTGGCTAAGACAGCTGCCGAAGCTGCAGCACGCTAACGAAAGTGCACTGCTCCTCAATGCGTAGTTTTTGAAGTCGACCGTATGCCTAGCTGGCTATAAGACTCTGTAGAGCTCAAAATATTACAGAGAATAACTTAGAATGCAATTCTGTGATGGTATTGTAGGAAGAACTTTCGTATTATATGTTATCGCTCAATCAGGGCCTTCTCGCGCCATTTTAATTAGGGACAAAAAGCCGCCCTGTTTCGAATGACGTACGAGGACCCATGTAGTTACGCATTGTTTCCCACAAGAATGTAATTTACCTGCTAGCGAAAGAAATTATAGGGCCAGCTGTCTATTTCCGTGGCCGTCAATATACTCTACAGCTCATCTACAATGAGCAAGGTCGCATTCAGTGTTGCACCGCAGCTGAAATGATTTCCCGCTGTTCTTTCTCTTATCATCACAGTTTAATACTATACGCGTCTCTCTCGACAATAGGAGCACGCTTCTGGCTTCTTCTTCCTGCATTCTTCTCCTTTTTCTTTCTTTCTGTTGCAGGCATTATTCTGTGAGCTCGTTTCGCATTACCTCGATCGGTTTTATGCAGTAGATTTAAAAATTGTTATTCTTATTTCTCCGCGAAAAATAGATTTTTCAATGAAGCTAAAACCTCAATTTTTCTTTATTTGCCCAGTGAAACACAAAACAAAAACAACAAGAACAAAAAAAAGAGAGACAGAGATAGAGAGAGCAAGAAGGCTTGTGGGATGGTAGCACCGACAAAGCCGATGAGGAATTCCAGGCTTTGCATGTAGTCAGCCGTTGCGGTGGATTCCCATGAGCTGTGCGCTTCAGGCAGGCTCGTTCCTGGGGTGACAAATGAGAGCCAGAGCTGGGAAACCACCAAAGATCGCGGTTCATTTCATTTCGAGTTGGGCAGAGACGGTGGTCCATCGGAAATTTCAGTAGTTCCTTTTTGCTTGCACTTCATTTCCAGGAGCATCGGGCTTTCTGGGAGATTTGCGCTTTCCCATTTGCCATGAGGCACTGGCTGATTCCGTCCGCAGCCATAATTTTATTTTTCGCTTTGGCTGTAGGCAATGCCCGCTACTTTTCTACGTTCTGTGTCTTGAAAATATAACCGATCGTTGTTGACCTCATTCTGTTGCCTTTCTATATATATATATATATATATATATATATATATATATATATATATATATATATATATATGTATGTATATATATATATATATATATATATATATCTATATATATATATATATATATATATATATATGTATATATATATATATATATATATATATAAATTTGTGATGCACACACGCAAGAGAGAGAGAGAGAGAGAACCAACTTCATGTAGTCGCCTGCAGAACGACACCATGACTAAATGGCGCCGTGACCCGGGCCCTGACGTCTTCACAGCGGGTGGTCTCTACTCAACGCCAGCGCCTGTTACTCCCGCGGTCGGTCGCCCTGAGGGACAACGTTCCGTCGGTTTTGCTCGGCCTTTGTCTTTCAAGAGCCGCCGAAGCCTGCTGGACGGCCCAGGTTTGGCTTTCGTGGTCGTAGCATTCCGCCGCAGCCGCGAGTCGCGGCGGAATCGTTGCACTTGTCGAAGCTTCGTCGGGGAACTTGGTGCAATCCCATAGGATGTGCGTCAGGATGGCCCTCTCCCACTGGCACACGCGGCACACACCACTCACATATAATTTCGGGTATAGATGAGTCATTAGCTCTGGGGTGGGTAAGGACCCAGTTTGCAATTGTCTGAAGAGCACCGCCTCCGCTCGGCTCAGCCCCGGGTGCGGGGGTGGGAAAGTCCTTCGAGCCAGGCGGTGGAACTGTGTAAGTTCGTTGAACGTCGTCATGCTGTCCTCGGCACTACACCACGCAAAAAGAATCCCACTTTGCATGGTTACCATTCGATCAACTCGGAGTCCCAGCACATGGCCGGTAGGGTCTTAGCTTGCCTCAACATAGGTATTCTTCAAAGGACTGGAATAAGTGTACGCTATTCGTAATTCGCTGGGTGTGTAAATGACTTTTGTAGCTCTTGTCTCGTGTGTTTTATTACTTGTTTTCTTTCTTCTCGTGTTGTTGTATTACACTATATGAATGCCCGTCCTGCAAGAACCAAAGAGTAGTCCGCAGTGTGTAACTATATATATATATATATATATATATATATATGTGTGTGTGTGTGTGTGTGTGTGTGTGTGTGTGTGTGTGTGTGCGTTACAGAAGTCATTTACATACCCAGCGAATTACGCATAGCGTACGCTTATTCTATTCCTTTGAAGAATACCTATGTTGCGGCAAGCTAAGACCCTACCGGCCATGTACTGGGATTCCGAGTTGATCGAATGGTAACCATGCAAAGTGGGATTCTCTTTGCGTGTTTGCATCACAAATATATACATATATATATATATATATATATATATATATATATTGATAATTTCATCAATATTTCAATGTATCACCTTCTTCCCTTAGATGACTTATTTATTTATTTATTTATTTATTTATTTATTTATTTATTTATTAGTTACCTGCATCGCCCGTGCGGGCATTACAGCAGGGGGGATTACATATTAAAGGAAGGAACAAGTAATCACATACATAAAGCGTGATAAAACGCATCATTGTTTTCAATATTAACAATGTCAGGCGAAAGAGCATTCCATTCTCTGATAGACCGAACAAAAAAAGAATACCTAAAGACGTCACCCTTGAAAGGATACTCGCGGACTTTCAGCGCATGGTCGCGTCTCAACGACGTATAAGTAGGCGACTTAATATATCTTTCTCCCTCAATCCCTGTTTTTGAATAATAAACAGCGTGGAAAAATTTCAACCTCAGGTTTTTTCGCCGGTCTTTTAATGCCTGCCACGATAATTTAATTTTACTTTCTGTCATACTTAATTTTCTACTATAGTCATTAAGAACAAACCTAGCTGCTCTATTCTGCACTCTTTCAAGCTGTTCTGTGAGATCAGCCGTGTACGGATCCCAACAAATACAACCGTAATCAAGTAAACTACGAACATAAGTGAAATACAACTGCTCTTTTAATTTATTCGGTATTTGACTGAAGTTACGGCGGAGGAAACCCAATGAACGTATTGCCTTATTTTTAATATGCGTAATGTGCCTGTTCCATCTTAAGTCAGACGTCATTAAAATTCCTAAATATTTGTATTCGTCAAGTTTTTTTAATGCCATATTACTCAAGGTATAAGTGCATGGCTCAAATGCGCGCTTCCTTGAAAAGGTGACGTGAACACATTTTTCTACATTTAGTGACATTTCCCACGTAATGCACCACGTTCCTATAAGGTCTAAATCAGTCTGTAATAATGAAATGTCATTTGCGTTATCTCTGACTCTATAAATGACACAGTCATCCGCAAACATTCTAAATGAAGACGTAAGATCACTTTCAATATCATTAATAAAGAGTAGAAATAAAAGGGGACCTAAAACTGATCCCTGAGGAACACCTGAGGTAACTGGAACATATACAGAAGAAAAACCGTTGAGCACCACAGACTGCTCTCTTGCACGAAGATATTCGGCAATCCAAGCTATGAAACTATTGTCCAACTTGTAGGCCTTAAGTTTTGAGATGAGAAGATCATGTGCAACGACATCAAAGGCTTTTTTGAAATCTAGAAATATGCAGTCTATTATTTTGGTTTTGTCTATTGCCGAGGCCAGATCATGAAAGAATTCTACTAACTGTGTAGAGCATGAAAAACCTTGTCGAAAACCATGTTGACTACAACTTAGAATATTGTGCTTAACTAAGTGCGACATGATTGAAGTATAACTTCTTAGAGCCCTGCCCTCTCTTTGTTATCTGTCTCTCTCTTAGAGCCTTCACGTATTACAGCAAACAATCAGGACAGATATATAATGGTCAGAGACACCTCCACGTGTACTATAGGAAGCAGGCAGTCATATGCACAAAACCGCATTTATTCAATTCTTAGTTTTGCTGTTCTTATGCACGACAGTCTATATTATTGTGTTGTTTGCTTCGCCACAGGCATTTCCTATTGGTATCGAAAGGATGACTTGTGACCTTAACTACAAGCCGCGTTGGCTTTGCGCCTACGGTTTTGGCAAATAAAACCTCAGAATTCATTTCAATTCGACCAAAACTACATTATGAGAGATCGATTGCACGGTAGGATTATCTTCCAATTCTTTTCCTTTACGCGCTTTGCCAGTGATCCTAGTGTCACTGCGCTTAAGTTATCGTCAGTAGTGAGCGGTGGCTGAATATGCTGGCATCGACGCTACTTTTTACTGGCAAGAATTTTTGATGTGACAGCCTCCTTGCACAAAATTTGCACAGTTATGACAGAAGTGCTTCGGGAAACTGCGCCTACAGCACAAGACTAGAGTAGGTGGTCCTAACTGTGGCATCATCAGCGTATAGGCTACAAAGGGTGACGTCCTCGGCCTTTATTATCAAAGTGAACATTCTGAACACTAACATTCGCGAAAAATTTGGCATAGAAGATCACTTCAAGCTGCATATCCTTGCTCTCTTGCTTTGAGCACTCCCGCAATCCAGCCCGTGTTACTACTTTTCCGCAGGCGCACCAAAACAAGAAATTCCCCGCATTCTTCCGGCCATAGAACCCGCCGTGATGGTCAGTTCAGCCGGAATCGGTGCATTCCAGTGAACACTGAACTCCACGCCAGAAGTGACGTTGGCAGTCTTTAATATGTGCCTTTCGACCTGGCCCTAATGCTATGCGGTGGAGCGCTTATTAAACGAATGCCAAAGACGTCTTTCGCCGTGGGGCTTCACATTCTTTTCCCATGCTAGTTTCCTCGTTCGTCAGAACCAACGCGGTTTCTTTGAAGCTTAGCTGGTGTGCTGCGTTAGAAACAGGACATCGGACCTCATTTTGGGTCTGCAGTAAAAAGCTACAGTTCTCCAATGCCTGGTGCGTTAGTCTATTTCGCGGTACAGCGATGCCTGAGTACAGTGATGCTAAATGTATACGGTGATAGGATAATAGCCTGAGAATATTTATCCTCTTTTCCGCAACCTAGCATTGAGAGAACGTGAGATAAAGAGAGCTTTTTTTGTTTTCTTTTTAACGGAAAGCAGACGTCAGCCAAAGTTAGTCTTTAATCTCCTCTGCTACTCTGTAGAGGGAAAATTGAACAAAGGAAGGAATAAGCGTGGTGTGATGATAAAGCGCAGAAGGAAGCTCATACGAACAGCTACATCTTGCTTGCTGCATGTCAAATGTCATGCGGTCATCCAAGTTCCTTATTAAATCTGTAGTCATAGTTGCACTCATAATCGCGGCAGTACTCTTTGCGTCAGGTTATGGACCGAAACAAAGTCGTCAAATAGTGGTCGACTATCAACCAATTGAATAAAGAAATCCAGCCCCTGCCGTTCTTACGCGTACGTGGCATAAATGAAAAACACACGCTCACATTTTTCAGGCAACCGAGAATTTGCAAAGAGTGATAACTGCAACGACCCGTTTGACGGAAGACCTGTTATGAGCAGTGTCGCTACAGCTGAGAAATCACTAACCGCTAACTAACGTGAGCGCCGGGTCATAAAACAGCTGGATTAGTTTTCTGTGTCCTTTTCTCCTTCCCACCATTACCCTTCCTCCCTCCTTTCTTGATTCCTTCCAATTATTCAAATTCATTGCGTTTTTCCTTTGTTACTACAGCCATATTCATAGGACCGCGTCCTTTCAAGTACAGTGAAGCCAGTCACGTATTAACCGGAACACCGCTACCCCGTTCTACCCTTTATTGGCATGTTGGACAGTGGAAGAAGCATAACAAGTGCCAATATGCAAAACCGTCACGCTCTCTGAGGAAAAGTAATTTGTATCTGATTACGAGCGAGTGCAAGGTGTGTACCCAGGTGGCGCCTGATGATTCGCGCTGGCCACTTTCGCATACAGGAACCACGCCTGGTGGTCGGCGCGGTAATAACGCCTGACGCGGAAGTGGCTGCGGTGATTGATAGACCCTGTTTAGTATAAACTGCCCGTATATTTTTTTCCCAGTGTATTATGTCGTTCTGCCGCAGAAACAACAAATTGCAAGAGACTGCTGTTTGAAAGCGTAAAAAAAGACTCTTTATAAATGACTTTAGAATGGTGGGTATTATCACGTCCTAGCAAAAGCGCAAATATTAGGCAAGTGCTTCTTCTATCTATTTTTTTTTTCTCATCGCACGGGCAGCTTCTACACAGGTACACTAAAAAAACCGCTACATAGGCGGATTGGTAAACGCACAGCAAGCTTCGCTTTAAACTATACCTAAAGCTTCATTGCATGATGGTAATGGCAATGATTTTCTTAGTATATATGACATAAAGATAATATAAGTTGAACGTAAGTAAGCGCAAGAATGGTAATTGCTGAAAAGCTGCATTGATACATCGGTTGAAATCTCAGATATGTCAACTAAACATACTGGATACAGAAGCGTGTACATGCACTTCTGAAAACTATAATCATCATAAGTATTGCCCTTATGGCACGGTAATGTGAAAAGTTTCTTGCACTTAGCTGTGTCATGCTGCAACATTTCTTTTTGTTTTGTAAATAAGTGTCTTGAAAGTTGATCAGCCTGAGACATGATTCAATAGGAGAAAGAATAATCAAAAGTAGCAATATGTTGTTTTCTAGTTTATTTTCTCCGCATTATGACTTCTTCTTAGCTTAACGAATCTAAAAGTTGTTTGAAAAAAAAAAATGATAACACGACACTGTTTCTTAACTGGTTAACATCGTCGAAATCAAACAGAGCGAAACGCACGAAGGATGATACACTCATAAAAATGTTCAATCAATTGGTGGATACGACGAAAATGCGTTAGCATTTACCCTTCGCAAATTTTAAGAAACCATCAAGACGACTGAAGGAAGCCACGAGGCTCCTAACGACGCTTGACGCCTTTCGCCTCACGCTGTACTCAAATGAACGTGCCTGCACAAGACATGTCTGAACCTGTCAAACGCCACAGCCCATCTGTCAAGTCCGCCGCAGCGCGTCCCATCTAGAATCCCGCCTCTGCCTTGCCGGTCTGCCTAGTGTTTCTGCATATACAGGGACAATATACATCCCTGTATCCCTGTGTATACATGGATACAGGGTCTGCCAGCTACAAGCGCCAAAGCGCGACGTCACGCACCACCTGTATTCCTACTGATCGATAAAGTGCGACGTCACTCCACCCTCGCCCTCCTTCACACACATACTCTATAGCCTTCTCTCCATTCGTTGTTCCCCATGTTCATTGGTGACGTCAAATCTTCTCACATACCCCCTTCTCTTCTACGTCACAAGGGGACCGAAGGACGCGACCGGGTTTTTTGTTCCTATGAACATTCTAACGCTGACGTATTAAAAACACAGCGCCCGTATTGCCGACATGTATTTTCTTGCGTTTATTTCGCAATGTTTCATTGCGGCGATGTTACCCTTTGAATTCGATCAATTTGCAGTTTTAATCTGTAGTGCCCCTTGCCTCAGGCCTGGGCTGTAGGCCACGACTTGCTCCGCGTGGAGCGCCAGTCAAGGAGGAGGAAGTACAGTGCCCTATAAAAAATAAGAACAACAGTTCAAAACACAAAGCTGCCGCAGCTAGGTATTCATCGCATTAGCTATACGACAAATCGGTTAGTTCGAACTGTAAGCTGTTGGAAGTTGTGAAAGAGAAACTGACCTTAAAAAAGGGACCCTGATCCACTTTTTATCGAAGTCGGGAAATGCATTTGAAGTTAAAATAGACTATTTTACGAATAGTTTGCCGCATAAAAGCATTTCGATGCGTTCAACAGAAGTACAGTGATTGGAAATCAAAGGTCGCCTACGATCTCCTTCGTGGTGCTCCCGTCCCTTTTTCAATGCCTTCCACGGCGTAAGGCGGATCGAGGCGTGCCCAAAATGATCCGCCTACTGAATATCATCGTGGCGCGAACTTAAAATTTTGATTTTGGAAGTTCACGTAAACCCAACGATTTCTGGCTTTGGCGCTTATGACGCGCCACACGTGGTCGTCCTCAGCGAGCTGAAGTGGTACCGGAGAGCTTTTACAGCCAGCGGACTTGTCACGGCACCACGCGGCGGCCGCGGTATCTGCGCTACGGGCGGTATCTACGGTATCCACGCCCGTAGCTACATGCAATTGTAGTGCGTATGCGCAGCGTTTGCTTTGCGCATGACAGGGCTTGAGCGCACGCTAGCACACATGATCCAACCTGGCCGTTATACTTGAGGCAGACGGCCTTGTCCTGCACCAGCTTGACCGAACGATAGTGGCCACATCCAAGTTACGTATTTTGCGTAACTTGGATGCCAAGGCGCCTAGCCACGAGAGGCTAGGAGTTAGCGCGCGCTTTCGAGCGTGCCTCTAACATGACCTGAAATTTTGCGTGGTTCGAGGCCAGGTTGTGTGTTCAAAACTAACTGAAATTAGCAAGACCCGATGGCTACGACTCTGATAAGAAGTGTGGCCAAAGCTTCATTCCCACGCAGGCGGGCGCGGCGTAGAGTTAGCAGACCATGTTCGTCTTTAGTACGATAGTCGTACTTCCAGGAGTACGTACAGAGAAGTAACTCCTACCGAAATTCTACTCATATTTTCGCTTACTTTACCCTGTTTATTAAACTGCGTCAATAAGCATACGCAGCAACAGTAGGAATAAGCGGACTGATCGAAACACCCACCTTTATTCATGTCAGCTATTGGCCAATACCAGTTAAGTATGCGAATCTGCTATGTTACGCAATAATACGGCGCAAGAAGAGTGAGGAGAAGGTTTCAGTTGAAAAGAGAGCATGTAAGAAGAAGGCAATTTTGGGCTCAGCTCGCGCACTCCACGCGCCGCGCAAGACTGCAAAGTTTAGCTGAGATGTTCACAGCAGTCTATACCATACGCGGACTGCGTTTTTTCACAAAACCCGAGGGGTGGTTCAGGGCCTCTCTTAAGGACATGTATAGCGGTGGGAGGCGAAAAAATCTATGAATATATTCTCTCTGCTTTAATTGTCCGCTGCTAATTATTCCTATGCGCTGTTGACCAGTTTTTTTCTGTTTTTGCAGTATATGACAGGCTCAGTGGCTTACTGACTCGATCTCTAAACTCGCGTAGGTTATTTATTATCTTCAGTTGCCCTTGAACAAACAAAGTTTAAGGCGAGACCGTTTCTATTTAGGTGCACGAGAAGCGCAGAACTGATCTCATTAGAGGTGTGCTCAGCCACCGTGACCAGCTTTATTGCCACTTAGTCAATCAGAAATCGAAATGATTATTTTGCTGAGATTCTTCAAGTGGGCCATTTAGTTTTGTAGTAGACAATGGAATTGGTTCAAACTCTATCAGCTTCAACCAATTTAATGAATAAGAAAGTTTTGAGGCTATGCATAGCTGGTTTGTTATAAAACAACCATTTGGCTCAACCTTGAGGCCTTCGGTAATACTCTCTAATTAGGTGTTTCATAGTGTTCGGAAAACACGAAGTCAAGTCTTCAATAAGTGGCGTTATACTCTCGCTTTAAGTGCAATGAGCCACCGCTGATCAAAGTGCCTACTTACTCCGTCCCGCGTTGTGGGCGCTTCCCCTACGAGAATGACGCAGGCGCTGTCCCTTCGAAAAGTGGCTGGCGATCCTCTCGAGCCTGCTGTCTACGCTGTCTAGGCGGCTACGAAGCCCTTTGTGTGATCGCAGCAACAAAGCGAGAATCCGAGCTTGCCGCCTCAATATTTCTCTTTGCCAGCCCTTGGGCGACGCGTCACCACTGATTTATCTTCCTTGGTGGTTCTCTAAAGATAGCAAAAGACTACTGATTCCTATGATTGCTCTTTCCCTTCATCTCAGGACACCGGTCTCCCGCTTCTGCGCTGGAAAGGAGCACTGGCGACGAGCAATCCATTGGATCGACTCCGTAATGCCGCTAATGCAGCTCACTTCTGCTTCGTTTCCTATACATGAGTGAACGCTGACTCGGTTCGCTTCGCCTAGCAGACGCAACATCTGCTCTTCCTTCGAAAGATTTTCGTGTTAATGCGCTCAGAGCAACTATAATGGAATAACCAGCGCACAATGTAGATATATGGATGCATATAACACAGCTGTATAGCAAAGGAAGACATTTAAAACTGACCGGTTGCCATTATGATAATAGCAGCAAAGCAGGGATTGGGCTCACATAGATTTGTCATCGTACCGTATGGGTTAGGCAAACTGTCGTCCATCTAGTCTGTCACTGCTCTGTTTCTTCGGAAGCAGAAACGGGCTCGTTCTCCCTGGTGAGAAAGCGCTTGCGTTTGCTGATGAGCGGAATGGGAGGCTGGCACTGGTCTGTCAGCCACCATTAAGGTGGCGCGCTACATCGAGACACCCTAGTAACGACAGCAGAGGGAGGAGGTGGGAAGAATGTTAGCGAAGGAATAGAGAGAGAGAGAGAGAGAGGAGGCAGTTTTGTGAGCTACAGCGCTGCAACCCAGAATGGCGCCGAAGGATGCACTTAGTGCCGACGAGACGGAGGCTTGCAGAAAGCGTCGAGCGGAGTAAGAACAACAAATATAAGCGGAGCAGGCGCCGTAACATTTCGCATCTCGTCACGACTGTCGTATGCCGTCAATACATGACCGGCAAATAGCGCCAATGAATGCAAACAGCAGACAAAGCTTCTTCTACATCGATTCCCACTGCGTGGGATCAGCATATTTGTTTTTTCTCAATTGGCTAGTGGATGCTTTCACATCAAAAGGAAAAACATCAATACTGATTTCCAATAGTGGCTGCTCCTGTAGCAAAGACCGCGAGTAGAAAAATAAATAGACACATAAACATAGACATTGAATTCTGTGACAGGTGACGAAAAGTTTCCGAAAGTTAACAAAATTGTTGACCACGACCATTGGTTATGGCGGAACGGCAGCGAAGAAAGTTGCTGTAGATCATGGGCTTTTGAGTTTCAAGACAACCAATACTAGATCATGTGGACGCGCCTTCACGAAACCTGGCCGGAAACCTGGTCAGTTTGGTAAATGCTTTGTACAATTTCCCTTTTAACGTAGACGAGGGGATTAAGCAGTGGACCCATAATTCATTCGCCAGAACTAATTTAGGATGTAATCTACAGCAACCAAAGGGACCTAATTAACTATACAACTGCACCAGCGTACATTCACATCTTAATACATCTTAATCTACCAACATCTAACGAAGCAATGTAACATTTGTAGTGCCCGTCGTTCAAGCTTTTAACAGAACCACATTTTCTTTCGTTTTGATATACATTGCAAGGAGGTGATCTTTTAAATAAGCTTTGTACAGGGTCGTTAACACTATATTAAACATTTTTCCCCCTACACGGAGCTCTCAATGCGCTTGTGCATTACTAGTTAATAAGATAGAAAAAAAATGACATGTCAACGCTGAAAACTCGAAAATTTCGTTCAGAGTCCTTGCCTATGTATTGTTGCGCAATTACCACCAGCCCGGATTCCGAATCTACAAGATGCAGAATTTATCCTGCGAACGCCCTTTGGACAAACCCGGGGCTGCGCCGAAAGGCACAGCGCCCTAATTCTCCCTTGACAAGTCAAGATGCTGAGCCGTCAGGCAGCGATGTCCTGAGGAGCAGCATCGGCGAGCGACATGTCCAAATGTGCAATCAAGTGCTAGACAGCCCGGCGCCGTATTTCCTTTTGCCTGGAGGTCACCGCGCACGGCAACTTTGAACCGGGTGGCCAGCGCGGTCGCTGGTTGGACCTCTCGGACGACCGTCGAGTGCTGGCTTTGTATTGGGCCGTTTGAGTGACAATGGTTTCTCGGGGCATTATAAGCCCCGACGCCGCCGCCTGGAAAACCGGATCCACCAACCCACCGGGAGCTGAGTGCCGCTCTCGAGTGGAGTGAAATGTGTCACGCGTTGCAGTCTCGCCGGACGTCGCCGTGCGGGAAGAGTCGCGTTTGCTGTGAGCTCTCGGCCCCCGTGCCGATCCGATCTTGTCCTGTATAATGACCTGTATATAATGTATAAAGTCCCTTTCGTTATTCTCACCGACGCCTGACTCGGAGTCTTCGCTACCAACGCTCTGTCACGAAACGGGTGACGAGCGCTACGGGACCACCTCAAAGTCGTAACAGTGGATGGCAGCTACGAGATTGACTAGCATCGTCTACCTCGGCGCGGTGAGTGCCTGAAGTGTACCTCAAACACCAGACTTTCTCTGACACAGGTTATAATAGCTTAGGGAAGGATTTGGTGTTGCATTGTGTTAACCTTGTGTGTTTCAAGCCTAGTGAGAGTGTTTTGAAAACCAGGGGATGCTGAGGGAGTAAACAGGGCAGTGTGTGAAATACTTGCGGATGTCTTACTAGTAGCGTTATAGTAGCGTCATCATCATCATCATCAGCCTAGTTACGCCCACTGCAGGGCAAAGGCCTCTCCCATACTTCTCCAACTACCCCGGTCATGTACTAATTGTGGCCATGTTGTCCCTGCAAACGTCTTAATGTCATCTGCCCACCTAACTTTCTGCCGCCCCCTGCTACGCTTCCCTTCTCTTGGAATCCAGTCCGTAGCTCGTAGTGACCATCGGTTATCTTCCCTCCTCATTACATGTCCGGCCCATGCCCATTTCTTTTTCTTGATTTCAACTAAGATGTCGTTTACCCGCGTTTGTTGCCTCACCCGATCTGCTCTTTTCTTATCCCTTAACGTTACACCCATCATTCTTCTTTCCATAGCTCGTTGCGTCGTTCTCAATTTCAGCAGAACCCTTTTCGTAAGCCTCCAGGTTTCTGCCCCATATGTGAGTACTGGTATCACACAGCTGTTGTACACTTTCCTTTTGAGGGATAGTGGCAACCTACTGTTCATGATTTGAGAATGCCTGCCAAACGCACCCCAACCCATTCTTATTCTTCTGGTTATTTCAGTCTCATGATCCGGATCCGTGGTCACTACCTGCCCTAAGTAGATGTATTCCCTTACCACTTCCAGTGTTTCGCTACCTATCGTAAACTGCTGTTCTCTTCCGAGACTGTTAAACATTACTTTAGTTTTCTGCAGATTAATTTTCAGACCCACCCTTCTGCTTTGCCTCTCCAGGTCAGTGAGCATGCATTGCAATTGGTCTCCTGAGTTACTAAGCAAAGCAATATCATCAGCGAATCGCAAGTTGCTAAGGTATTCTCCATCAACTTTTATCCCCAATTCTTCCCACTCCAGGCCTCTGAATACCTCCTGTAAACATGCTGTGAATAGCATTGGAGATATCGTATCTCCCTGTCTGACGCCCTTCTTTATAGGGATTTTGTTGCTTTCCTTGTGGAGGACTACGGTGGCTGTGGAGCCGCTATAGATATCTTCCAGTATATTTACATATGGCTCATCTACACCCTGATTCCGTAATGCCTCCATGACTGCTGAGGTTTCGACTGAATCAAACGCTTTCTCGTAATCAATGAAAGCTATATATAAGGGTTGGTTATATTCTGCACATTTCTCTATCACTTGATTGATAGTGTGAATATGGTCTATTGTTGAGTAGCCTTTACGGAATCCTGCCTGGTCCTTTGGTTGACAGAAGTCTAAGGTGTTCCTGATGCTATTTGCGATTACCTTAGTAAATACTTTGTAGGCAACGGACAGTAAGCTGATCGGTCTATAATTTTTCAAGTCTTTGGCGTCCCCTTTCTTATGGATTAGGATTATGTTAGCGTTCTTCCAAGATTCCGGTACGCTCGAGGTTATGAGGCATTGCGTATACAGGGTGGCCAGTTTCTCTAGAACAATCTGACCACCATCCTTCAACAAATCTGCTGTTACCTGATCCTCCCCAGCTGCCTTCCCCCTTTGCATAGCTCCTAAGGCTTTCTTTACTTCTTCTGGCGTTACCTGTGGGATTTCGAATTCCTCTAGGCTATTCTCTCTTCCACTATCGTCGTGGGTGCCACTGGTACTGTATAAATCTCTATAGAACTCCTCAGCCACTTGAACTATCTCGTTCATATTAGTAACGATATTGCCGGCTTTGTCTCTTAACGCACACATCTGATTCTTGCCTATTCCTAGTTTCTTCTTCACTGTTTTTAGGCTTCCTCCGTTCCTGAGAGCCTGTTCAATACTATCCATATTATAGTTCCTGATGTCCGCTGTCTTACGCTTGTTGATTAACTTAGAAAGTTCTGCCAGTTCTGTTCTAGCTGTAGGATTAGAGGCTTTCATACATTGGCGTTTCTTGATCAGCTCTTTTGTCTCCTGCGATAGCTTACTGGTTTCCTGTCTAACGGCGTTACCGCCGACTTCTATTGCGCACTCCTTAATGATGCCCATGAGATTGTCGTTCATTGCTTCAACACTAAGGTCCTCTTCCTGTGTTAAAGCCGAATACCTGTTCTGTAGTTTGATCCGGAATTCCTCTAGTTTCCCTCTTACCGCTAACTCATTGATTGGCTTCTTGTGTACCAGTTTCTTTCGTTCCCTCCTCAAGTCTAGGCTAATTCGAGTTCTTACCATCCTGTGGTCACTGCAGCGTACCTTGCCGAGCACGTCTACATCTTGAATGATGCCAGGGTTCGCGCAGAGTATGAAGTCGATTTCATTTCTAGTCTCACCATTCGGGCTCCTCCACGTCCACTTTCGGCTAACCCGCTTGCGGAAAAAGGTATTCATTATACGCATATTATTCTGTTCTGCAAACTCTACTAATAATTCTCCTCTGCTATTCCTAGAGCCTATGCCATATTCCCCCACTGACTTGTCTCCAGCCTGCTTCTTGCCTACCCTGGCATTGAAGTCGCCCATCATTATAGTGTATTTTGTTTTGACTTTACCCATCGCCGATTCTACGTCTTCATAAAAGCTTTCGACTTCCTGGTCATCATGACTAGATGTAGGAGCGTAGACCTGTACAACCTTCATTTTGTACCTCTTATTAAGTTTCACAACAAGACATGCCACCCTCTTGTTAATGCTATAGAATTCCTGTATGTTACCAGCTATTTCCTTATTAATCAGGAATCCGACTCCTAGTTCTCGTCTCTCCGCTAAGCCCCGGTAACAGAGTACATGCCCGCTTTTTAGCACTGTATATGCTTCTTTTGTCCTCCTAACCTCACTGAGCCCTATTATATCCCATTTACTACCCTCTAATTCCTCCAATAACACTGCTAGACTCGCCTCACTAGATAGCGTTCTAACGTTAAACGTTGCCAGGTTCAGATTCCAATGGCGGCCTGTCCGGAGCCAGGTATTCTTAGCACCCTCTGCAGCGTCACAGATCTGACCGCCGCCGTGGTCAGTTGTTTCGCGGCTGCTGGGGACTGAGGGCCGGGGTTCGATTGTTGTATTCATATAGGAGGTTGTGGCCAAGTACTGCACCAGGGTGGCCAATCCTGCTCTGGTGAGAGAGTGCGTTACCGGTTCTGGTCACCGGGATCAGGCCGCACTCCAGGCCTGTTTGTGCAATTTTCTCAACACACGGTTTTTTTTTTTTGTATTTTCCGGTGGAGAATAGCGCGGCACCGGGATTTGAATCACGGTCCTCTTGCACTGGAGACGGATACTCTACCGTCCCCGTAGGAGTTAAATTAAAAATTAATTTATGGGGTTTTACGTGACAGAACCACTTTCTGATTATGCACGCCGTAGTGGAGGACTCCGAAAATTTCGACCACCTGGGGTTCTTTAACGTGCACCTAATTCTAAGTACACGGGTGTTTTCGCATTTCGCCCCCATCGAAATGCGGCCGCCGTGGTCGGGGTCCGATCCCGCGACCTCGTGCTCAGCAGTCTAACACCATAACCACTGAGCAACCACGGCGGGTCCCGCAGGAGTTGTACGCCTCATTTAACCTACAGTGGTGCCCTACTTGGTCAGTCAAGGTGGACCAATCTGAGCTCGGTTATACCGCATGAATGGCACTCGGCTAGAGAACCTGGTATTTATGACCTGCACATGTGAGTGTGACGCCATACATATTTGAAGATATATATCTTTCTTTTTTTTTTTTTTTAGGAGGGTTCCCGTACAGTGATAAAATAAAGGAAAAGACATTAAAAGAAAGAAAAAAAAAGAAAGAAAAAGGGGCGGAAAAAAAAAGGAACATAATAGGCGATTTGAACTCGTGACCCTTCGATGTTGCCCGGAAAGATAGCTCAGTCGGTTGGTTCGTCAGGCCCCAGGCTACTTTCAAGCGCCACAGCTCCTGCTCCGAGCCTCACACTTACGTGGAAAGAGACTCATGTTGTTGGAAGGCATACTTTCTAGGAAAAATGGCCGCTCGAGGAGAAGAGCGAACTCGAGCGGCTTTAGAGGCTAGGAAAACTGCCTTAAAATATTTAGACTTGAGGGAAAGCTTCGTTAACAAACTATAACACGGCAATCAGCACTCGAATACGACGAGAGAAATTACTGAGACGTGGAAAAATTGCCTTGAAAAAAAATCTGGTTTGCTAGACAAATGCTTGTATGTATTGAACCTCTTAAAAGATGAGGGGTGAAATATGCGCTCACCGAGAGGGCATCTTCAGCACGAGACATCCCCAAGGCACCTTACAGAGATGTGGAGAGCTTCGCGGCCGGAACGAAGCTCCCTCTCCGCCGGCCAAGAGGGGGAAACGCGCTTTCCGATCGCTCAAGGTTGCGCGGACAAAGCATAATTCTAGCGTCTAGGAAAAGCTTAACCAGGTGCGATGGCGGCACGCATGGCGTGGGAAGCTAGCCGCCAGAATAACTATACCAAGGACTGCTGCTGATGAGGGCGAAATACCTTCGTGTAATTATAATAACCCTAATAGGACTACTTTCGAAAAAAAAAAGGAAACGGCCCAGAGGGCTATACTACGAGAGCTATGACTGATAGTTTTCTATATATATATATATATATATATTCATCTCATCTATGGAATCGCATGCGCGCGCTGTTTCTTTGTCTCTGCGTGTAGTACAGTTAAGAGAGCCAGTTTAAGGGCGGAGAAGAAGAAAGAAGAGAAAAGCAAAAAAAAAAACTGCAGCGCCGTGGTGTACGGCAGGTATATTCAAAAAGGGTAAACAGCAGGAGGACAGTGTGAACGATGGAGAAGTACAAGGTCAAGGAACTTCTCCAAATTTGTGAGGAGTTGGGCATTGACTTGAGCTCAACCAAAAGAAAGAATGCGATCCTTGAGGTCATGAGGACTGGGGACGTAACGGCTCAGGAAGCCGAAGAGGCCTGGGCGGATATCAATGAACGTCGGGAAAGGGAGGAAAGGAGAGAAAAGGAACGTTGCGAGGAGGAAAAGGAGGAAAGGAGAGAGAGTCGTGAGTACGAGCTTAAAATGAAAGAGTTGGAGACCCGAAATAGCGCGCCGGCGCCTAGTCTCACTTCTAACGTTCCAAGAATACGCGATCAACTTCCACCCTTTGTCGTCGGAGAGGATATGGCCAAATACCTCGTGAAATTTGAGCACCTGTGCGAACGGAATAGCATTGAGCGATCCCTCTGGGCACAGAATCTGTTAGCCTTGCTTCCTGGGGAGGCATCAGACGTAATAATTTGCTTATCGAAAGAGGCGTTTGAGAGCTACAGTGATGTGAAGGAAGCGCTACTGCGGAAGTACAAATTGTCGCCCGAAGCTTTCCGGCAGAGGTTCCGGTATGCAAAAAAGGGCAGGGAGTCGAATGTTGACTTCGCGTTTCGTCTGAAAGCCGACCTGGTGGAATGGCTGAAGGGCGAAGAGGTTTACAACGACCGCGACAAAATCGTCGAATGCATCGCGTTGGAGCAGTTCTACCGTTGCATTGATGAGGATGTCAGGCTCTGGCTGCAAGATAGGCTAAAGGAGGTTAAGCTAAACAAGGCAGCAGAGTTAGCGGAAGAGTATTACACCCGCCGCAGCTTGCACAGCAAGGCAGTGCGCGTAGAAAAAGCAGATAGGAGAGATGGATTTTCCGGGAAGCCCGACGAACGGAAGCAAATCACGCGTCGCGAGTTTCGGAAAGACGAGTCCCTTACCAAAGAAACTTAAGGGAAGGACAGAATGCATCTCAGAATGCTAACGATGGTCCCAAGCAGCGAAACGATACGACGCGTTCTTTTGAAAAACGGAAGCCGTTAACTTGCTACAATTGCAAAAAGCAAGGGCACATCGCTGCGAGCTGCCCAGAGAAAATTGCTTTTGCAACGATACAGGAAACTAACAAAAACATACGACTATTGGAGCCATATATGCGGGAAATTAAGGTAAACGGCAAGAAGTGCCGAGCACTTCGGGACTCTGCAGCAACTATGGACGTTGTCCACCCGTCTTTCGTCTCCTCGAATGATTTTACGGGAGAGTGCGCTTGGATACGGCAAGTGGCCGAGGAGGAGAGTGTCTGTTTACCGATCGCAACGGTTATCATTGAAGGAGAGTTTGGGGAACTTAAAACAGAAGCCGCTGTGTCTGCCGCCCTCCATGAGCACTTTCCCTACCTCTTCTCAAGTACCTCGGAGCAGGTGCTGAAGGATCAGGGCAAATCATTCTTTGCCGACGTGGCGTACATGGCCCTCACGCGATCCAAAGCGCGCCAGCTGTCCAGGGAACTTGTCTTTGAGTTGGTGAGCGAACAGCGGTGTGGCACACGGACTGATCAAGGTAACTTGAGTGGCGAGCAGGCACGGGAGAGGCAGAGCTCGGAGGCTGGCCTGGTCGAGCATGTCCTGGAAGTGACTGGGAGTGACGCGTGCAGTGCTAGCCGCGATATGGACACGACGCCGCAGTTAGGCGGCGCAGGCTTCACACTCGCTCCGGTTTCCGCCAGCTGGCAGGAGTTGGCTGCAGTTGAAAGAGAAACTCTGATTCGCGAGCAAAAGGAAGACTGTTCAATAGCCGATCTGATGAAGAGCGTCAAACTGGGAGTGAAATAAAAGAGGGTTTCATTTTACGAGGAATCTGGTTTATTGTACCGCCGCTACACGGATAAGCAGGGTCGCAAATATGAGCAGCTTCTGATTCCTCGAAAATATCGACGACAGTTATTGGAACTCGCGCACGAAAATGCGTGGGCAGGGCATCTTGGCTTAAAAAAGACCAAGGCTAGAATGGCTCAGGAGTTTTATTGGCCGTATTGTTGGAAGGATGTCGAACAATTCGTGCGCTCTTGCGACACCTGCCAGAGAATCGGCAAATCCACTGACAAGTGGAAGGCACCGATGAAATTGGTACCAGTCATATCCGAACCTTTTCGGCGACTAGTAATCGATATTGTAGGCCCTCTGCCAGAATCAACGAACGGTTGTAGGTATGTTCTGACCGCCCTGTGTGTCGCGACCAAGTTCCCCGAGGCAGTACCTCTTAAGGAGCTAAATTCCTCCCAGGTCGTGGACGCTCTGCTCTCAATGTTCGCACGCATCGGGTTCCCTTCCGAGATTCAGTGCGACAATGGCAGCGTCTTCACCAGCTGCCTAACTTCTACTTTTTTGGAAAGATGCGGCATTAAAGTAGTGCACAGTTCCATCCATCACCCGCAATCTAACCCAGTAAAGCGGATGCACTCGGTGCTGAAGCGAATATTGAGAGCCCTGTGCTTTGAGCGTCACTTTGACTGGGAGGCCTGCATTCCCGCCGCTATGTTCGCCTTGAGATCGGCTCCCCATGAGAGCACCGGCTTTAGCCCCGCGGAGCTTGTATATGGCCGAAGCCTAAGAACTCCGTTGCGCATGCTGCGAGAGTCTTGGGAAGGCAGTGACGACGACCCAAATGTAGTCTCGCACGTTCTCGACCTCCTCCAGAGGCTCGGGAAAACCAAAGATATTGTAGAGAGCCACATGAAGGCGGCGAAGACCTTGTCAAAGGAATATTACGACAAGTCAGCAAAAAAACGCACCTTCGAAGAAGGTAGCCAAGTGATGTTGCTGCGACCGTCGAAAAGAAACAAGCTGGAGGTTCATTGGGAGGGGCCCGCAAAGGTTGTAACTAAGCTTTCCGATACCAACTACGAAGTTAAATTAGGGAGACGGCCCAACAAAATTTACCACAGCAACTTGATGAAACCCTACATTCAGCGTCACGCGATTATAAGCATGACGATAAATGCTGACGATGAGGAAGGGGCCGAAATCCTGACGATGGCTGATATGAAGGTATGTGGTTTAGAGCTAATGGTGGAACAGCTGACGTTGGAAGCGCGTCTAAGTGCCGCCCAAAAGGAGGATTCAGAGGGAATCGTTTCAGAGTTTAGGGAAGCTCGAGATTCATTGGGAGGGGCCCGCAAATGTTGTAACTAAGCTTTCCGATACCAACTACGAAGTTAAATTAGGGAGACGGCCCAACAAAATTTACCACAGCAACTTGATGAAACCCTACATTCAGCATCACGCGATTATAAGCATGACGATAAATGCTGACGATGAGGAAGGGGCCGAAATCCTGACGACGGCTGATATGAAGGTATGTGGTTTAGAGCTAATGGTGGAACAGCTGACGTTGGAAGCGCGTCTAAGTGCCGCCCAAAAGGAGGATTTAAAGGGAATCGTTTCAGAGTTTAGGGAGGTTTTTTTTAACCGTCCCGGAAGAACAACGGTCCTAGAGCACGACATCGAGTTAACCTCTGAGCAACCGATCCGCAGTAAACCGTACCGTTGTTCGCCCGTGCAGAAAAAAATCATGGCTGAGGAGATTCAGCGCAAGCGTGACTTGGAGGTTATAGTACCAAGTGAGAGCGACTACACGTCGCCCTTGATACTAGTCCAGGGTCCAGGAAAAGATCCGAGGCCATGTGTCGATTATCGGCGTCTGAACGCGATAACCCGAGATCAGACATATCCGATACCGAACCTGGACGAAAGGGTAGAGACAGTGTCGAAGTCAAATTATATATCTACCCTGGACCTCGTGCGAGGCTATTGGCAAGTACCTCTTACGGAACGGGCTAGCCGCTATGCCGCCTTCGTTTCCCCGCTTGGAACATTCCGGCCACTCATGTTGAGCTTCGGCCTCAAAAACGCGCCGTATTGTTTCTCTAGCCTGATGGACAGAGTGCTTCATGATTTAGGCGAGTTCGCGTTGCCGTACCTCGATGATGTTGCCATATTTTCGGACACTTGGGAATCACATCTGGAGCACTTGCGAGTCGTGTTGAGCCGGTTGAAAGAGACAGGTCTTACTGTGAAACCAGCTAAATGTCACCTAGGTTGCGGTGAAGTGACTTATTTGGGCCATGTGGTGGGGCGCGGCCGGCGTAGACCACCCGACATCAAGGTAGCTGCTATTTTGAACTATCCCCGGCCAACCACGAAGACGGATATACGGGCCTTTTTAGGTTTAGCTGGATATTACCAACACTATGTGAGAGACTACTCTGACGTTGCCAGCCCGCTAACCGACCCGCTTCGGAAGTCGGAGCCCGTTAAGGTGACGTGGGACTCAAAGAAAGAAAATGCGTTCCAAATGCTGAAGCGAGCATTGAGCCATAAGCCGGTTGTGACGGCACCAGACTTTTCGAAAGGTTTCATCATTCAATGCGACGCGAGTGATCGCGGCACGGGAGCGGTGCTATGCCAAGAAGATGCTAGTGGTCATGAACGACCAATTTTGTATTTAAGTCGCAAAATAAGTTGTAGAGAAGAGGCATACAGTACCTCTGAGAAAGAGTGCGCCTGCGTTGTGTGGGCCGTTCAGAAGCTGGCTTGTTATGTCTCCGGTTCTAAATTTGTTGTGGAAACAGACCATTGCCCTCTAACTTGGTTAAGTAGCATGTCCTCTAAAAGCGGCCGTTTGCTGAGATGGAGCATGACCCTACAGCAGCACAGCCTCGTTGGCCGTTATAAGAAGGGAAGGTTGAACGCGAACGCAGATGCTCTAAGTCATGCATTCTAGGCCTCGCTTCTTTCAGTGGCCTACTCGTTACTTACCTCTCTTGCTTCGCGACGACCTGTCCTGTTCACAGGGAGATCGGGGAAAAAATGAATGACCTCATTTGCTTCCTCAGTAGTATGTTTTCGGTCCAAGTGATTTCAAGGGGACCATTCTATTTGTCATTATTATTGCTGATTATTAGTTGTTCCTGATATTTTGGCGTGTTGTTAATTTCGAAATGGTTGTTTGAGCCTTGTGTACCAGATCGTACACCTGCCTCTTGTTGCAGCGGGAGCAAAAAGGGGAATAGCAATTTAGTTAGGTTGATTTGGATTATTGCCTTGTCTGGTGTTTGACGGGAGACAGAGGGCATTTGTTCGTGTTGGGTGTTGCCTTTTGCCGGTCGGTTTCGCAAGCTGCAGAACGACCAACCGGGACCAGTGGCGAGAAGCAAGGACTTAGGAACGACCCGAGCGGAGCTGGTCGAGGTGCCTTGGCGACAACGAGGTGAGCAGAGCTCCTGTCCTGGCGTGTGGGACCAGGGCACGTGAAGTTACCTGGCGTCCAGACACTGGACGTGAACTTGGACGAGCCTGACGAACGTGCGCGCATGGCATCCGAGCCACGTGGAGGCAGCTCGTCTTCCCGGCGCCTTATCTGATGGCGGGGATGCTGTTGTGCCATTACCACCAGCCCGGATTCCGAATCTACAAGATGCAGAATTTATCCTGCGAACGCCCTATGGACAAACCCGGGGCTGCGCCGAAAGGCACAGCACCCTAATTCTCCCTTGACAAGTCAAGATGCTGAACCGTCAGGCAGCGGTGTCCTGAGGAGAAGCATCGGTGAGCGATATGTCCAAACGTGCAATCAAGTGCTAGACAGCCCGGCGCCGTATTTCCTTTTGCCTGGAGGTCACCGCGTACGGTAACTTTGAACCGGGTGGCTAGCGCGGTCACTGGTTGGACCTCTCGGACGACCGTCGAGTGCTGGCTGTGTATTGGGCCGTTTGAGTGACAATGGTTTCTCGGGGCATTATAAGCCCCGACGCCGCCGCCTGGAAAACCGAATCCACCAACCCACAGGGAGCTGAGTGCCGCTCTCGAGTGGAGTGAAATGTGTCACGCGTTGCAGTCTCGCCGGACGTCGCCGTGCGGGAAGAGTCGCGCTTGCTGTGAGCTCTCGGCCCCCGTGCCGATCCGATCTTGTCCTGTATAATGACCTGTATATAATGTATAAAGTCCCTTTCGTTATTCTCACCGACGCCTGACTCGGAGTCTTCGCTACCAACGCTCTGTCACGAAACGGGTGACGAGCGCTACGGGACTACCTCAAAGTCGTAACAGTATGCACAGCATATTCTTTATCACGGGCTGCCTCCCTTATTCGTTTCCGGGTTTGAATTTAGGCGCCATACGCTTTCATCGAAGGAGATGTTTAGTTCGATATTGATAAATCGTTGCTGCCTGACAAAAGAGTCCAAGGCAGATCTAGAATGTGACCAACCACGGTGAAACACACAGGAACAGCGGTAACGGGTTCACGCACTGAATACTCAATGGCCTATCATGCGAAAATTTAATGCTCTATTCAAACATTGGTAAAAACTTCAGACCAAGTCGACGAGGAGTAGTACAACCGTATCAAGACCCCATGAAATATTATCTTCGAGCCACCAGCGTTTGCACACTTGACCTGCGCAGGAGCCTATATCCGCGGTCGCAGTGTAAAAAAAAAAAATATGCTTCTCAGTGTTTGCAGGTCGTTTCTTGTGTGCAACATCAAATTCTCTTTGCTGCAATGGTATGCTGTGTATTCCACAACTGCACCAGCCCATCTTTCTCGACGGTTGTGGTATTCTTCAGTGAGCGCAAGACGGTTGTGGCGGACCGGGTTTAATGCAAGAAAACGCTCTTGCAATGTGGTCTGGCAGCGCTCAAATTACTCAATGTAATTCCGGCGTCATGCACTATGCACCATTTCATAACCCATGTGTTCCTTTGGCAAGATAAACAGCAAATTACTTACTTTACAACTGTACAGTCCGATGTGGCCCCAGGATAAAGAAGGCAGAGGGTAAACGTTAATAAAAAATGTGCAAATATTGCTCGTGCTGCTAGTTTGTAATTCCACTGACTCACGCAATGTCACAAAATGAAGTCATATCAACCAACTATACCGAATTACGCCTCAGTTGCCGAATGAAGGTTGATGCCTGTGCTCTTTAATGAAATTTATATGCACCTGGAGAACTGAGACGCTTGCACCGCGCTGCCTCTTAGCGAAAAGTTCCAGCAATTAAGGCAACTAGCCATTACTGTGCAAGCGGCGCTTCTCGAGATTTTGGGTTACGTCAGTGCGCTTTTGAGATCTGTGCGATGTTCATTCGAAGAAGCACGTATGACAACAAATAAGGCTATGAAGCTTGTCGACAACAGAAGCAACGAAAAAAAAAAACATTAAACAAGCAGAACACAACTCTATCCTGCAGAACGACGCTACCGGATGCGGCTCGAAAGGAAACGTTTTGTTCACGCTCGCTCATTTGATTGAAGCAACTGCACAGCTTCCGCCTTGAAGCATGTGGTGGCATGGTTAGTATAGTGCCACCGCATTTACATTCTCGCAGATTGGTGGGCGCCGGGTATAGCGTCTCCATGTGGAGCCAACCACCTTTTCCCCGATGTCGCACGCTTATACAATCTTTAGACGTTCATTTGCAGGAAGGCATTAGCGGTTCAAGAGGAAATGTGAATGTGTGTGTTTTTTTTTTTTTTTTTTTGCTTTGCCTCGTCGGCAAGTTATATCACGCCTCACTGTCTCGAAGCGCGCATAACACTGAGGGAACGTAGTAATTTATTCATAAACCTTAACTAAACGTGTTCATGAGGTTCGGTCTTGCAGGATGAAGGAAAAGCACTGCCGCGTGGTGAACTTGGCTACAGGATTTGCCCTACTCCTATCGGATGTTTGAGGCGAGAGGTTTAGGGTTAACGTTGTTGACAGAAAACGCTCGCAATTAATGACATGAGGAGCCCCTTGGGTGCATCAGCGAGACTAATAAACGTAAATGCCTTTTGACGTGAAGCGTCCCTAAATATGGTGAAAGGGACTCACTTGCTGAAACCAATGTAATGAGAACAAGTTTTAGCACAATCGCGTACATCTTTGCAACCATGCCATTCACGCGTCTTACTTAGATACCGTTGTGCTTAGGAGGAAAAAGCCGTTGCTAGGCCACGCATGTGTAACGTGCGCAGATGGCGCCGTTGTCGCGCCATATATGAAGCAATCAGAGCTAAATTTATCCTCTCGCGCTTTCTACACAGAGGCGTTACTCGACAGTACGTTTGTCACTCCTAACAGGAATGATTGAGTTTAAGTATGCTCACAATTTCATCGTAGCTATAATTTATCGAACTTGAACTTGCGTTCATCAGGAGTTGGAAGGCCTATACAAGGGCGCTATAACTTAAAGCTATTCCTAACTTTTCTATTTCATTTCTGAAATAAGTCCTCCGCCATTGGTCGAAAGCTTTTTTGAACCACGGCCACTTCGTCTGTGTGTCACGCGACGTCACAAAAACCGCGATAGCTCCCCATCTGATATGACGTGAACACACTGATTATGCATGACTGGAAAGAAGAAAAGAATAGTTATTTATGATTCGACGATTTTCGCCATTAGCCCTCGGCTATTGGTCAGAAGCTTTCGGGCGACACCCACTTCACGTGCCTGTCCCGTGACGTCAGAAAACCGCGAGAACTCACAACGTATAAGTGACGTGTAAGTGTTAAAGACGCATTAATATATCCGAATAGAACTGAATTTTCTTCTGAATAGCCACAGGCTGCCCCGATCTTCCAAGGCTCAACACCGTGGAGGAGCGACTAGTCGCACCTGGCCTTGCGTTTATATGCATACATTGTTTGACGCACGGCAATGGACAGCTCGCCATTAAGGTATTAGGTTCCCCGTTAAGTTCGCCATTAAGATACACAGCTTCGCTCGTCATCCACTTTCAGAGAGTGGAATGGCACAGATTTTCTTTTTACAGTGATTTTCCATATAAAGTACCAACGACTGTAATTTAATGTCACGTCGCCGCAGAAACACGCCATCGAAATTGCGGGAATTTAGCATAAAAGTTACAGAAGTCCATAACTTTATTCCATCGTACCGCGATGACAAGCCTTCATACTTAGAGCAACTAATTGCGCCAAAATGCTGACTTCCGTAAATTTGTTGCACGACCCCACAATGATATGCCATCAAATTTACAAACAAAAGCAGCAGCCTTTCTGTAAATTCTATAACATTTCTTTTGAATAACAATGAACCTACTCTATATTATTCATCATTATTAGAGAATCCTGTTTACTGGAAAAGTGCCCTTTATTACCTTTGCTGCAGTTCCTTCTTTCTTTACCAGGTACGAGTTACTAAACACTTTACTAGGTATACACTTAATCTCAAGCAAGAAAACTTACAGGAAAGAAACACCCTAAAAAAGGTGACTGGCAATAACGCAGTAAAACCAAAGCAACTGTTGGGGCCAATATGAAAGTATCTTAGCCCTTCTTTGAAGGGTTAAGAGTCTGGTTGCTAAGGTTAATAGTCTGTGTTGAGGTTCTGCGTGTCATCTTTAATTGTTCCACGACACTGAGCAAACAATGCATGTATTCCGTATTACGCTATCAAAGAGCAAGAAAACGATCATTTAGTAAATATTAAGTTGCGAAATAACCAACGTAACTCGAAGTTTGTGATCATCCATAACAGGACCCTCATTCTCTTCAATATAGAATTGCGGCTATTTCGCTTCTCCCAGGGAAGCGGAGAGGCCTAATAGGTTTTTTGTAAACACATCAAATAGGCAGAATACAACTTTTAGCAATTCTTGTTTATGACCTAATTACCCCCCCCCCCCAAATAAAAAAAAAATTGTGAACATCCCCGCCCCCTTATAATGCGGCAGTTCGTCTCCAAACATAAATCGGCGATTATATTATTTCATTAGCCGAGAAAACATGCATATATAAGGTTGTGGATCACTTCTAATCTTACTAACAGCTTCGCTTTAAAGGGCCCCTGAAACGGTTCGGACAAATTTTGTAGACGCGTAGGGTATAGCTTAAGTAGAACATTCGCACCACAATTTAAGTGAAGCGTTACGTAATAATGGAGCTACAAGCGATTACAAGTTACCCTCCTCTCTCACCATGCTTTTCCCCCTCAACTCGTTCGCCGAGCGATCGGGGCTAAGCTCCGCCTTCACTGTACCTGCGTCACGATGCGACGTCACATCGTCCATTTCCGGTTGTTTCGGAGCCGTCCCCCGCCTGCGAGAAACCTCTCCGCTAGCCGTTTGGCCGTCAACCCCAAGCGAGAGCTATCGAAGCAGCATGGGTTGCGAGCATTCTGCGGTAGCGCCGAACGTGTCTGGTATTCCGGTAGTCACCCACTACCTGAATATTTCGACAGAACGATGGAGGCATAAACTCAAGTTGATGAAGGAACTTTAGCGTAGACGTACGTGAGCTGCCTGATCGGTCTCCACGGTCCAGCCACACGCTGGCGCAGAGCTTAACCAGCCAAAGAAAGAGCTAATATTGCTCTAACCAAGTGTAAAACATTTTAAACATTTACAAAACAACGTGTTAACGATTACACTCCTGCGAAAAATTTACACCAGCAGCCAAGAAGATTACATTTTGTTACTGCTACTGTGTGTGGTGGAGCTCTATGCCACCAGGTGGCTGCACCGTGCAGACCATTCACATTTGAGCTTCTGTTCATCCCCTGAAACCACACGCAAGGGGACACGGCCAGGCCCTGTCCCCTTGCACTTGCGTTTGCCCTAATACCGGACTCGCGAAACGCTATTGCGTTAGTAATCTTCCGGTGTAAAATGACGGCCGCAATCGCACAAATCCTAGCGCCGACCGGATAGCGGCAGTCCGATGCGGTGCAGCCAGTCCGCTCGTCTACTGGCTTGCTGAGAGACACGATGTCGCAGCTTGACATATTGCCAGTCGCTACGTTTGCAGTCCACAACGCAACAAAGTCGAATCATAGCGCTCGCGAAAACACAAACCGACACTGACGGCGGAGCTCTCGTCAAAGACAGAGCACGTTGTAACCCAAGCAGACGACACTTGCTGTGTGCCGGAAGTGCTTAACCGTACTGAAAAATTGTTCTTGTACATTCTCTTTATGTTACTTTCTTGTTATAAAAACAAATTAACTAACATTCCAACTATTACGAACATCATTTGTTTACCGTAAAGTTTCGATCACGCGCCCTGGTCAGCCAATCGGATAGCTCGCCCCACTGACGTCATATGGGTGATTTCGGTCATATGGGTAGGGGCGGCTTAAACTTCCGCCGAGCAGTGTGCTGGGATCGGCAGCGATGTGCATTTTTAAAGCCTTATAATAAATTACACGCTTTACGCGGAGCACTTAGATGTGTCAATTAATGATCAGAAGGACCTACTCTAACGACTCAGTACGTTTGTAGAAAATTGTCAAAATCGTTCAGGGTCCCTTTAAAAAGAGCTACGTCAGCGAACTCCGCAGGAACAAACGTCGGCAGAAAATGTGTTCGTGCAAGTGGGGCCTGAAATTGTAAAACAAAAAAAAAGATAGCGGTACTAATCTCATCATCACTGTCGATATTATTGTGTTTAGCATCGAATAAATATAAAGACACAGCGTATCGCCACGACCAAAACGAGTTTTGCATGAGGCGTGTACTGCAGCGGGACTACTCCTTCGCGCTTCCCTAAGAACACGCGGTGCCATCTAGCGGCGCCGCCACGAATCCTACGCTTGGCCTCTGAAATGCATGTCAGACCGGAACATGCGAACGCTGCGCCATCTTGTGGCACTGATGAGAAGTCTGCGCATGGCATCCGAGACGAGAAGCGTGGCACGCCAGTGCCTGCGAAAGCTGAGAATTTCGTCCTCTATTGCTGCACACCCAGTGGCACATACCACATCACCAAAGTTGGCGAGAGGTTCGTTGAAGAGCGGCCTGTCCCCAGTGCGTTCATGAGGCAGCTTTCTAACACGTTGGTGTGAAATACGTTCACTGAAAAACGACACATACGCAGTGTATTTGTGGCGCAGCCAGCTAAAGTGTTGGACCGCTGTCCATGTTAGGGGAGCCTGATTCTCCCTAGCCTCGGAGAAGATTGAAAAATCTTTTTGTCATTGTAGAGTGGTATACACGTTCTGGTGCATACCGCGTGACCCAAGTTGGCATAAAAGAAGTTCACTGAAACCCAGTAAATACCGACTGGCACATGCTCACCCATTGCTTCAAGTCGGCGTCAATTAGCTTATTTAGGAGTTGTACATACCCAGTACCCTCGTCGCCGGGAAAGGGGTTCATTGAAACGTGGCTCATATGTACACATAGCCACATACTCGGTGACTCAATTTGGTCTGATGGTTGGTTTCGAACCCTGTTCTCTCCACACAGCCAGCCTGATGCTGTAACTATTTGGCCATGAACTGCACAGTGACCTCGGTCGGCGAGAAAACGGTGAGCTAGCTAGCTAGCTCACCGTCAAGATGCTAGCTAGCTGCGTCAAGAACTATTGGCTCGCCAAACAGTATCCCCCCGAAGTTACACGGTTCGGTCAGGGCCGGGTACCCTTCCCAGGACCTTCGCTCATACAGGGTGCAGCTCGGCATGTCGACCTACCGAGCCAAATTCCAGGGCCGGGTCGCTAGCCAGAGCTATACGCCCTGTAACCATTTACGTTGGGTCATCGTCGGACCGAAGTCCTACCATCACGCGTGACGGCCCACCCCACTACTATCACCTCGTTGGTCGTGTTGTGTGCAACCCACGTAATCGAGTTGGCGGGGGCAATAACTCTCCGAATTCCCCCGTGAAAGGCACCTCTGCCGGGCACCGAAGCGTCCTCGAGCTTGGTGACTCCCTTGTACACCAGACCTCTCGCTGCGAAGCAATCTCTCCCCACATTTATATACCGGATGGGTTGACCACCGGCCCTTTCCCAAAAGGACTTGCCGTGTGAGGGACAGGAGGCCTGAGTCCTGACAGCAGGGAACTCCCGATTGTCAGACAGACAGACAGACAGACAGACAGACAGCCGGATGGACGGACAGACATACAGACAGACAGACAGACAGACAGACAGACAGACAGACGGACGGACGGACGGACGGACAGACAGACAGACAGACAGACAGACAGACAGACAGACAGACAGACAGACAGACAGACAGACAGACGGACGGACGGACGGACGGACGGACGGACGGACGGACGGACGGACGGACAGACAGACAGACAGACAGACAGACAGACAGACAGACAGACAGACAGACGGACGGACGGACGGACGGACGGACGGACAGACAGACAGACAGACAGACAGACAGACAGACAGACAGACAGACAGACAGACAGACAGACAGACAGACAGACAGACAGACGGACGGACGGACGGACGGACGGACGGACGGACGGACGCACGGACAGACGGACAGACAGACAGACAGACAGACGGACGGACGGACGGACGGACGGACAAACATACAGACAGACAGACAGACAGACAGACGGACGGACGGACGGACGGACGGACGGACGGACGGACGGGCGGACGGGCGGACGGACGGACGGACGGACGGACGGACGGACGGACGGACAGACAGACAGACAGACAGACGGACAGACAGACAGACGGACAGACGGACGGACGGACGGACGGACGGACGGACGGACAGACAGACAGACAGACAGACAGACAGACAGACAGACAGACAGACAGACAGACAGACAGACAGACGGACGGACGGACGGACGGACGGACGGACGGACGGACGGACGGACGGACCCCGGAAAGTGCGTGAAGAACCAGAAGAATGCTGACGCACTAAAGAAAACATCAAATATGTTTGTATATACAGTAACTGAGCCTTGACAACAGGCAAGATGCCAAAGTAGCAGTATGTGATGTCCTAACTGAGTTACCGAACAAGGCTTCAGCTGCTCCTACAGAAAGGCGAAAACCTATTTTTTCGCAGCGATAACGCCACCAATGTGTACACCTGGGCTGCAAGCGAATGGGCTATGATGTGCTGCTACCAGTAGGAATTTAGCTCATCGCATGTGTTGTGGAGAGCTATGGGAGTGCGAATTGCCTGCTAGCACTGTTTTCCCACGGTAGCAAAATTTTCCTTTCAGTTTGGAGTTACTTGCATATCATTTACGTCTGTACGCCCCATGAACTGCCGCAGCACAGATATAACTTTCCATACGTAGAGAATCAATGTATAATTTCTTTTGTCTATGAGCTACTGTTAAGTCTGTCAATCACATTGAACATTGCTATTTGCACTAATATTTTTAAGAACTTATTTCGCATGTTCTGCGAGAATATTCAAGCGGATCTACATGTGTGAAGATTAAATGAAATACAGACGAACCCGTTGCACGAACAAACATCTCCATTGCCAAAGCTCGTAGCATGTAAGAAAAGCTTGCAAGCTGGGCACTTTTTTGATAATACAGCCACGTGATTATCAGGTGAGTACATGAAATCCGGCACACGTCATAGCAATTTGTGCATTCGTCTATTAGCCACACCTTTAGTAAACTAAAAAGAAAGGAGAGTGAGAGGCGAAACAAAGGATGAGTATGCTCATTATTCCTCATAATCGCGACAACCACCAACACTAACATCGCGGAGCGGCAGAAATGTCGCAAGTCGCTTTTCATAGCCTTCCTTTAAACCACGTCATTTTAAACACTTTATTATACCAACTAATCTCACCTGCGCGATCACGCACCTCTGCCGACGCGGCCATTCGAACTACTACAGGAGTTTTCGCGTAGTGGTTTTAATAATACGTTATAACCCTTGTTTTTTTTCGTTGTTTTTTTTTTGTTGCCTTAAGTTGGTCGAATGCCTGAGACCAGGTGCCCTATACCACAAGACTGACCCAATTTGACTTTGTTCCGATCTCCTGACGGAAACTTACGCAACCGCCGACGCAAGTATCGACCCACAGCCTCGTTTGAAAATCCCAATCAAACAGTCCGTTTCATTATACGATGCTTTGAAAGCAAATAGAATTGCCTACTCTGACAGTTCTTTCTTAATCTAATTGGCTTACAAACGGCCAAGAGGACGCAGAAAGTGAAGGGGGTTTTTGTGTCTGCGATTGGCCCGTTTCTCTTGCTTAGCTAGTAGTGGCTGGTCTAAAAACGTGGCGGCGCACTACCGAAGGCCGAAAATGTCGCTGAAACTGATTCCCAGCGAAAAAGAGTTGGCGGAGCGATTTCCCATTCTTGCCGAAAGGGATCAACAACGTTATACTGCCACATTTTTTTTTTTTTTTTACGATAGGCAACTAAATTCATTTTCCCTGACAGCTCTGAGTAGCCAGCGCCAGAGCTATCGGCGGGCAGTCACCTTCTATTCCTTTAAGAATGGGACCAAGCTCCGGATTTTTCGGAACTTTTTGTGCGCATTATAATGCACCTTCAGCGCGGTTTTGTGACGCCGCAACTTGGTTCCTTGTGGATGATATGAATTGCAAACAAGTGTTCACTAAGTTTTCCACCCGCCTTTGTGACATAAAGTATCTTTAGCTTAATTTTAGTCGACTTCGCAGAAATAATGAATGCATGATATATAGAGCTCTTGAGTTTTAGTCACTCTTACCGCGGAAGCTCTAAAAAAGAAATCGGGAAAAATATAGACATGACATCAGGGTAAAGTAATCACGAGCGCATTACAAATTTTTCTGGTAGCTTCACTTGCGCAGAGCGCTTAGATTAGGCAAGATATAGGTCTTGAGACTTTTTACATTCTAACTATACTCGCGGACAATTTTTCTTGGCTATAAAGCGAAGGCTACGGAGACTAAGCGAGCCTCTTTCACCGCTGCTGGAAGCAGTCCCGCAGTTTTGCTCACGCTTTCCTTCGTGGGAAATAGGAAACAATACTTTTTTTTTCTTACAGCACCTAATTTGAAACACTACGGAACATTCACCAGTCAAATATTGGTATTTTATTCTACTTTTAGTTTGCTCATTCGAGTTTTCACAGACCCGTGACCATCGCACATTTTGCACATTCATACATTCATGAAACGCAAAATAACCCCCATGTCTTCTGGTTAGTGTTGGCCGCTTGCTGTCCTGCCAATCAACTCCCCTCAGAGGCTGTTGACTAACTTTACCAACTAAAGGCGCTTGAAGCGCGCACAAAAAAGAAAAGTTTTTCTAGCGTCTGCGCGGAAACAAGCGAGCCCCTCTGGAAATCGCAACCATCGGCACGTACAAACGAGTGAGCGAGCTGACTGCTGCGCCGGCTCTACCAATCGCAGCGTCGGTGGCGCTTCGCCATACGGCTGCTTCGGAGCTCCGACGCAGACTTCGATGCTGGCTGTTCAGAACTTGGTACATGTCGTATGTGAAGGAACATTGATTCACGCCGAGTTATTGTATCTGCCTTGACTAGAGAGGTTGTGCGAGGTTGGCGAAACCGAAACCGGTGCCGAGCGCGCCCGGACTACATTGCGTACGAATACAGTCATGCGCAGAAGCTCCGCCCCGTCGCTTTCGCTTCATAGCCAAAAAAAGTAGTCCACGAGTATAGTGAA
Organism: Dermacentor andersoni; assembly: GCF_023375885.2. NCBI lineage: Eukaryota > Metazoa > Arthropoda > Arachnida > Ixodida > Ixodidae > Dermacentor > Dermacentor andersoni. The sequence continues at coordinate 92,326,827 of NC_092816.1, read as the reverse complement.
ACTATCCGGTCACCGAGGTTGCGACTTCACGTAATTCGTAGAAATACTTCTTCTAAAGTTCATCAATGCTTGTCAAGATGCATTTTTCTTTTCTTGAAAGTTTATCATATATATCGCATTTCTTTTCTGTTTCTTTAGAGGCTTGGATGGAAAAGAACATTAATGGGCTTCAAGTGCCAAAAGCATGATCTGATTATGAATCACGCCGTAGTCGGGAGCTCCAGAATAATTTTGACTATTTGAGTCCCGCAAACGTGCACCTAGCGGATGGTGCACGAGCATTTTCCATTACAATTCGTGCTGAGGAACGTGATGCCATGGCCACTGAGATGCTGCGCCAGCTAAAGGTGGAATTGAACTTCTTGACACAGTAATGTGTCACCCCAAGACCGCAGGTTCTTGGACTATTGGTTCATTGCACTAATTGAGACCATAGCGTTTAATTGACCAGGACATGACAAGCGCAGGACAAGCGCACGTCTTGTCGTCATTCTTGTCCGTGTCAATCCAGCGCTATGATACCAATTAACGTGTCAGCCATGTATTTGAAAACAGAAGTCTGCGTTCAGCTCTACAAAAATCCAAAACTGGAAGTTTGCCCCCAAGGGCAAAGTATGCCGAGCGATAGCAAGGTGTGACGTTGCACTCGATCTCTTCGGATTGTCTTTTAGCAATGCTCGCGGGCAACATGGCCCGGAGCGGCACGCGAGGAAACTCCTGATGCGCATCAGGAACAGCACCCTCTCCACCACCAGGCGTGTCACGATGCTGCTACCACTAAAGTCCCGCCCCTTATGAGGAAGACTCACGCTCGGCGGTGTTCCAGACGTTGCACCTCGACGGCACACACCGATGGAAAACCACCACCCTTTTCAGTACTTAGCTAATGAATTTAATAATATTAGTTTAAACTTTACGGTTACTTCTCGTCGCACCAGCGTATTCACTGCAGTGCCACATGCATGTCGCTGCTTAATAGAAACGTAGTCTGGTCGAGCCTAAAGGCCATGCCAGCACTGCTAGTTCTGAAAGCTGCTATGACTCTGTTGCAGACCTGATTGAGCAGTGTGTGATGGTGTGTCCATTTTGATTCTGCGGCTTCACAGCCAAACACACTGCGTCTCCTTCGCCTGCGCACGTCGGCGCCTTCGCTACCCTGCCATCCCGGCGACGACGGCGGCGCCGACCCGTGAAAGCTGGGCATACATCTTTAATCTCGCCGCTTTGCTTTGCCATCATTGCAGCTTTCCACAAGAATATCGAGCACAGAGTATTTGCTGCAGTGGTCATTGTTTACTCGAACGAAAAGTCTGTTAAAAAGGCGTGCGTTGGACGTGAGTTCCTTTAAACCACTTTTAGACTTTTCCAACGCGGGAAAGCGTCGACATAAAATTTAACGAAATGTATTCCATTTGGTCCTATTAATCACGAAGGCTCTTCACAAAGGAATACACGTGACGTTCGGCGAACTACTCTCGGATATTAAAATCAACACTCTGATCTTAGGACGCCCTGAGCATCCGTAAAAGTCGATTTGCGGTAACGTTTTGTAATGTTCTTGATATTCTTACGTGTATAGTGCCTGTTAATAGTGCGTACATATTTGTCATCTGTGCACAAAGCCTAGTACATATTTGTAATATTGTGAATTTCTGTACATAGTGCATATAAACATTTTCTACAGTATATAGAGTATTAAGTACAAACAATAAACCGTATCCAAACCTCTGATTCTCAGTGAAAATGTGTACGGACAGAAATATTGTTTGTTATGACTATAAGTACTGCGTGCACAATTTTCCAAGTTACGGTAACCTGTGCTTTTATGAATACATAGCTAAACTTCCCTTTGTAGAGTACCGTATTTGTAGCGAATGAATTCAATTTTACGCAAATGAATTATCGCAATTTTCGGCGCATTAAACTCTGCGAAAAATGAGACAATTCCATTTGCTCTCCACGAGTTAATTATTGTGCCAGTGAGGTTGCGCTAAGGAGGAATATTGTAGTACGCATATAATGCGAAGTATTTCTTACGTCTTCCAGCGGCTTTGCAGTAGACGCCTTGCACTATTTTAGTTTATTGTGTTGAGGATTTGCCCAGTTTATTAATAAGCCTAATAAGTGTAATTAAGCCTAAAGCAGATGGATTAAGAACTGGGCTAGCCGACACAAGGGGTTTGAGAGGGATATAAAACATAAAAAACCCGGTTGACCCCAGAATTAGCATGTGTTGCGATTGGGCCTAAAGCAGACGGATTAAAAACTGGCCTAGCCGACACAAGGGGTTTGAGAAGGGTTTGAGAAAATGTAAAAAACAGGGTTGACAACAGAGTGAGCAAATGGTGTAATTGGGTCTAAAGCACACGGAGTAAAAACTGGCCTAGCCGACTAAACGGTTTCGAGAAAGATGTAATTTGAAGCTCTTCTCTGTCTGGGCATTAAGCACAGGCCACAGGGTGGAAAGATTCCCACAAACTGCATCGCTCGCTCTGAGAAAGACACGTCTTTGCATGGTGCCATTATCAGAAAATGCGGCACTGGCGATTTGATTTGAATCCCTTAGTACTACGGGCATATCGCCAACACTGAACGCATTCTAGTGGGCGGGGAGAAAGTGCTTCAGCCTGTATATTAGAGGCCATGCCTTGATCTCTGACGGCCTATAGTTGTGGCTGCAAAAGTGAAGATTGCCGCCTGTTTGTGGGGACTCTGATTCGCAGAAACTCGTGAACATCGGTAGACGGAGAAGGCACTTGTCGTGGAAAACACCTGCAGGACTCGGAAGCACATAGGTTCGCGTCGACTCCATGAACTATATAGCCCCTTAACTCAAGTCAGATGAGCAGGAATAAAACTGTTCACCGGGCGATTAGCGAACTTTTCACACTTTCGAAAGTCGGAGATACAGGTGCGGTTCGGCGAACAGCACAGAATGCCCCCTCCGGTAAATCGTCGGACATAAGTTGTGCTCTGAAAGTGCTGAGTTGTTTTCCGAAGCTTTTCTTGAATCGCTTTTGGATTCTCCGCACGGATGAATCTCTCATTGGCTGGCACTTTACGACACTTTCGATGAGGAGTTCTCGTGCGAAAGTCCTTAATGTTCATAACAACTTTCTCCTAAGAACGGCGTTAAAGTCGTTTTCGCGCACTCGTCTTGGAGATTTTCTGGGAAGTTTCTGGGAAGCTCATAATACATATTGCAATGAAAAGCTGGCATCTATTCAAAAGTTGCGGACATCAATACTTTAGTATGGATTCTAAATTCCGTTTTAAACGACACTGCAGTGAGCTTAGTTTACGTTCGTGGCAAGTCTATAGTTGCAGTGCTGAAAACTTGGTAGTGTCTCTGGCCCATCTGAACAATTGGTAGAATACGCCAAATACAAAAAAAAAATAACGAGAATAAAGCGTAATGTCTAATTTTACTGCAGAACATTTCTTAGAGCGGGAAAAACCGTATGATTTGAAAAATGATTTTTTTTTTTAGGCCCCAAGACAAAATTTTTCCTTTACTTTTAGCGGTATTGATTTATATGCAAGGAAGTGCTAAATTTGGCATCAGCACTGTGAGCGAAATAAATTTCTTGCTCTCTCTACGACCCTCAGTCAGATTTTGTGTTCAGCTTCACCACCAGAGATAGATCTCGTATGCGCGAGCTAAGTGGTCCTAGTTTCGGCCAATCACACCGCTGCTCGGCGTTCGAGTGATGCAACTCAGAGCGTGGCGATGTACACCGGCACAACAGATACATGGATGTGTCCCGTATTGCCGAGTTTCTTGTAGCCACCTGTCCTTTCATATGTCATATGCACTATGTACTATACTTATCTTTACTTGCATGTTCTGTTAAACCACAACGCAGAATAGGACTCTTTTGTAGTTTATGAGAGCTGCAGTCATGAGCGGAGTAAACGTCACTCCCATATGGAAGTAGAAAGGCTTTCGGTGAATTCAGAGAAAATCCACGAAAAAAAAAATTGTAAAACTAAAAGAAAGCGAGAACCAAAAAAGATATGAAAAAAATTGTCTTGCTTTTGATTGCAGATTGTTTTTGCAGTGTAATTTCTTGAAAGCCTAATTAGAAGTTATTTTAAGCCAATGATATGACGGCATCTAAACGACAAACCATTGCTCAGAAGTCTTAACATATTTAGTGCTCAAGAAATAACTGCACTTAACAGAGATATTTCAGACGGTCGCAAGAACGTGCGTAAGCTGTGCTTATAAGGCAACAGTACAAAATCATGCTTGCTCTCCTTATATTGGAGCTCTGAGGCGAATACAAGGAAATAAGGGGAGCTTCCAGCTCAGGTGGCGCTTCAAAAGAGACGAGGTAAGCCTAGGATTAGAAGTTTCATCATCATCATCATCAGCCTAGTTACGCCCACTGCAGGGCAAAGGCCTCTCCCATACTTCTCCAACTGCCCCGGTCATGTACTAATTGTGGCCATGTTGTCCCTGCAAACGTCTTAATGTCATCTGCCCACCTAACTTTCTGCCGCCCCCTGCTACGCTTCCCTTCTCTTGGAATCCAGTCCGTAGCTCTTAGTGACCATCGGTTATCTTCCCTCCTCATTACATGTCCGGCCCATGCCCATTTCTTTTTCTTGATTTCAACTAAGATGTCGTTTACCCGCGTTTGTTGCCTCACCCAATCTGCTCTTTTCTTATCCCTTAACGTTACACCCATCATTCTTCTTTCCATAGCTCGTTGCGTCGTTCTCAATTTCAGCAGAACCCTTTTCGTAAGCCTCCAGGTTTCTGCCCCATATGTGAGTACTGGTAACACACAGCTGTTGTACACTTTCCTTTTGAGGGATAGTGGCAACCTACTGTTCATGATTTGAGAATGCCTGCCAAACGCACCCCAACCCATTCTTATTCTTCTGGTTATTTCAGTCTCATGATCCGGATCCGTGGTCACTACCTGCCCTAAGTAGATGTATTCCCTTACCACTTCCAGTGTTTCGCTACCTATCGTAAACTGCTGTTCTCTTCCGAGACTGTTAAACAGTACTTTAGTTTTCTGCAGATTAATTTTCAGACCCACCCTTCTGCTTTGTCTCTCTAGGTCAGTGAGCATGCATTGCAATTGGTCTCCTGAGTTACTAAGCAAGGCAATATCATCAGCGAATCGCAAGTTGCTAAGGTATTCTCCATCAACTTTTATCCCCAATTCTTCCCACTCCAGGCCTCTGAATACCTCTTGTAAACATGCTGTGAATAGCATTGGAGATATCGTATCTCCCTGTCTGACGCCTTTCTTTATAGGGATTTTGTTGCTTTCTTTGTGGAGGACTACGGTGGCTGTGGAGCCGCTATAGATATCTTCCAGTATTTTTACATATGGCTCATCTACACCCTGATTCCGTAATGCCTCCATGACTGCTGAGGTTTCGACTGAATCAAACGCTTTCTCGTAATCAATGAAAGCTATATATAAGGGTTGGTTATATTCTGCACATTTCTCTATCACTTGATTGATAGTGTGAATATGGTCTATTGTTGAGTAGCCTTTACGGAATCCTGCCTGGTCCTTTGGTTGACAGAAGTCTAAGGTGTTCCTGATTCTATTTGCGATTACCTTAGTAAATACTTTGTAGGCAACGGACAGTAAGCTGATCGGTCTATAATTTTTCAAGTCTTTGGCGTCCCCTTTCTTATGGATTAGGATTATGTTAGCGTTCTTCCAAGATTCCGGTACGCTCGAGGTTATGAGGCATTGCGTATACAGGGTGGCCAGTTTTTCTAGAACAATCTGACCACCATCCTTCAACAAATCTGCTGTTACCTGATCCTCCCCAGCTGCCTTCCCCCTTTGCATAGCTCCTAAGGCTTTCTTCACTTCTTCTGGCGTTACCTGTGGGATTTCGAATTCCTCTAGGCTATTCTCTCTTCCACTATCGTCGTGGGTGCCACTGGTACTGTATAAATCTCTATAGAACTCCTCAGCCACTTGAACTATCTCGTCCATATTAGTAACGATATTGCCGGCTTTGTCTCTTAACGCACACATCTGATTCTTGCCTATTCCTAGTTTCTTCTTCACTGTTTTTAGGCTTCCTCCTTTCCTGAGAGCCTGTTCAATTCTATCCATATTATAGTTCCTGATGTCCGCTGTCTTACGCTTGTTGATTAACTTAGAAAGTTCTGCCAGTTCTATTCTAGCTGTAGGATTAGAGGCTTTCCTACATTGGCGTTTCTTGATCAGATCTTTCGTCTCCTGCGATAGCTTACTGGTTTCCTGTCTAACGGCGTTACCACCGACTTCTATTGCGCACTCCTTGATGATGCCCATGAGATTGTCGTTCATTGCTTCAACACTAAGGTCCTCTTCCTGAGTTAAAGCCGAATACCTGTTCTGTAGTTTGATCCGGAATTCCTCTAGTTTCCCTCTTACCGCTAACTCATTGATTGGCTTCTTGTGTACCAGTTTCTTTCGTTCCCTCCTCAAGTCTAGGCTAATTCGAGTTCTTACCATCCTGTGGTCACTGCAGCGTACCTTGCCGAGCACGTCTACATCTTTAATGATGCCAGGGTTCGCGCAGAGTATGAAGTCGATTTCATTTCTAGTCTCACCATTCGGGCTCCTCCACGTCCACTTTCGGCTAACCCGCTTGCGGAAAAAGGTATTCATTATACGCATATTATTCTGTTCTGCAAACTCTACTAATAATTCTCCTCTGCTATTCCTAGAGCCTATGCCATATTCCCCCACTGACTTGTCTCCAGCCTGCTTCTTGCCTACCCTGGCATTGAAGTCGCCCATCAGTATAGTGTATTTTGTTTTGACTTTACCCATCGCCGATTCTACGTCTTCATAAAAGCTTTCGACTTCCTGGTCATCATGACTAGATGTAGGAGCGTAGACCTGTACAACCTTCATTTTGCACCTCTTATTAAGTTTCACAACAAGACATGCCACCCTCTCGTTAATGCTATAGAATTCCTGTATGTTACCAGCTATTTCCTTATTAATCAGGAATCCGACTCCTAGTTCTCGTCTCTCCGCTAAGCCCCGGTAACACAGTACATGCCCGCTTTTTAGCACTGTATATGCTTCTTTTGTCCTCCTAACCTCACTGAGTCCTATTATATCCCATTTACTACCCTCTAATTCCTCCAATAACACTGCTAGACTCGCCTCACTAGATAGCGTTCTAACGTTAAACGTTGCCAGGTTCAGATTCCAATGGCGGCCTGTCCGGAGCCAGGTATTCTTAGCACCCTCTGCAGCGTCACAGATCTGACCGCCGCCGTGGTCAGTTGCTTCGCGGCTGCTGGGGACTGAGGGCCGGGGTTCGATTGTTGTATTCATATAGGAGGTTGTGGCCAAGTACTGCACCAGGGTGGCCAATCCTGCTCTGGTGAGAGAGTGCGTTACCGGTTCTGGTCACCGGGATCAGGCCGCACTCCAGGCCTGTTTGTGCAATTTTCTCAACACAAGGTTTTTTTTTTTTTGTATTTTCCGGTGGAGAATAGCGCGGCACCGGGATTTGAATCACGGTCCTCTTGCACTGGAGACGGATACTCTACCGTCCCCGTAGGAGTTAAATTAAAAATTAATTTATGGGGTTTTACGTGACAAAACCACTTTCTGATTATGCACGCCGTAGTGGAGGACTCCGAAAATTTCGACCACCTGGGGTTCTTTAACGTGCACTTAATTCTAAGTACACGGGTGTTTTCGCATTTCGCCCCCATTGAAATGCGGCCGCCTTAGTCGGGGTCCGATCCCGCGACCTCGTGCTCAGCAGTCTAACACCATAACCACTGAGCAACCACGGCGGGTCCCGCAGGAGTTGTACGCCTCATTTAACCTACAGTGGTGCCCTACTTGGTCAGTCAAGGTGGACCAATCTGAGCTCGGTTATACCGCATGGATGGCACTCGGCTAGAGAACCTCGTATTTATGACCTGCACATGTGAGGCCTTAGATATTTGAAGATATATATCTATTTTTTTTTTTTTAGGAGGGTTCCCGTACAGTGATAAAATAAAGGAAAAGACATTAAAAGAAAGAAAAAAAAAGAAAGAAAAAGGGGCGGGAAAAAAAAAAAAAAAAACGGAACATAACAGGTGATTTGAACTCGTGACCCTTCGATGTTGCCCGGAAAGATAGCTCAGTCGGTTGGTTCGTCAGGCCCCAGGCTACTTTCAAGCGCCACAGCTCCTCCTCCGAGCCTCACACTTACGTGGAAAGAGACTCATGTTGTCTCTGCAGAAAAGCAAAAACTGCAGCGCCGTGGTTTTAAAGCGCAGCCGTGGTAGAGAAACGGAATGCGATATAAGCGTGCGTAGCCACGATACGCACACGACAAACTGCCTTAAAATATTTAGACTTGAGGGAAAGCTTCGTTAGCAAACGATAGCACGGCAATCAGCACTCGAATATAATTTTAACCCTAATACTAATTGTAAATATTCATCTCATCTATGGGATCTAATGCGCGCGCTGTTTCTTTGTCTCTGCGTGTAGTAGTTGAGAGAGCCAGTTTAAGGGCGGAGAAGAAGAAAGAAAAGAAAAGCAAAAACTGCAGCGCCGTGGTTTTAAAGCGCAGCCGTGGTAGAGAAACGGAATGCGATATAAGCGTGCGTAGCCACGATACGCACACGACAAACTGCCTTAAAATATTTAGACTTGAGGGAAAGCTTCGTTAGCAAACGATAGCACGGCAATCAGCACTCGAATATAATTTTAACCCTAATACTAATTGTAAATATTCATCTCATCTATGGGATCTAATGCGCGCGCTGTTGCTTTGTCTCTGCGTGTAGTAGTTGAGAGAGCCAGTTTAAGGGCAGAGTAGTTGGAAGGCATACTTTCTAGGAAAAATGGCCGCTCAAGGAGAAGAGCGAACTCGAGCGGCTTTAGAGGCTAGGAAAACTGCCTTAAAATATTTAGACTTGAGGGAAAGCTTCGTTAACAAACTATAACACGGCAATCAGCACTCGAATACGACGAGAGAAATTACTGAGACGTGGAAAATTCCCTTGAAAAAAATCTGGTTTGCTAGACAAATGCTCGTATGTATTGAACCTCTTAAAAGATGAGGGGTGAAATATGCGCTCACCGAGAGGGCATCTTCAGCGCGAGACATCCACAAGGCACCTTACAGAGATGTGGAGAGCTTCGCGGCCGGAACGAAGCATCCCTTCTCCGCCGGCCAAGAGGGGGAAACGTGCTTTCCGATCGCTCAAGGTTGCGCGGACAACGCATAGCTCTAGCGTCTAGGAAAAGCTTAACCAGGTGCGATGGCGGCACGCATAGCGTGGGAAGCTAGCCGCCAGAATAACTATACCAAGGACTGCTGCTGATGAGGGCGAAGTACCTTCGTGTAATTATAATAACCCTAATAGGACTACTTTCGAAAAAAAAAGGAAACGGCCCAGAGGGCTATACTACGAGAGCTATGACTAATAGTTTTCTATATATATATATATATATATATATATATATATATATATATATATATATATATATATATAGATATATATATATATATTCATCTCATCTATGGGATCGCATTCGCGCGCTGTTTCTTTGTCTCTGCGTGTAGTACAGTTAAGAGAGCCAGTTTAAGGGCGGAGAAGAAGAAAGAAGAGAAAAGCAAAAACTGCAGCGCCGTGGTTTTAAAGCGCACCCGTGGTAGAGAAACGGAATGCGATATAAGCGTGCGTAGCCATGATACGCACACGACAAACTGCCTTAAAATATTTAGACTTGAGGGAAAGCTTCGTTAGCAAACGATAGCACGGCAATCAGCACTCGAATATAATTATAACCCTAATACTAATTGTAAATATTCATCTCATCTATGGGATCTAATGCGCGCGCTGTTTCTTTGTCTCTGCGTGTAGTAGTTGAGAGAGCCAGTTTAAGGGCGGAGAAGAAGAAAGAAAAGAAAAGCAAAAACTGCAGCGCCGTGGTTTTAAAGCGCAGCCGTGGTAGAGAAACGGAATGCGATATAAGCGTGCGTAGCCACGATACGCACACGACAAACTGCCTTAAAATATTTAGACTTGAGGGAAAGCTTCGTTAGCAAACGATAGCACGGCAATCAGCACTCGAATATAATTTTAACCCTAATACTAATTGTAAATATTCATCTCATCTATGGGATCTAATGCGCGCGCTGTTTCTTTGTCTCTGCGTGTAGTAGTTGAGAGAGCCAGTTTAAGGGCGGAGAAGAAGAAAGAAAAGAAAAGCAAAAACTGCAGCGCCGTGGTTTTAAAGCGCAGCCGTGGTAGAGAAACGGAATGCGATATAAGCGTGCGTAGCCACGATACGCACACGACAAACTGCCTTAAAATATTTAGACTTGAGGGAAAGCTTAGTTAGCAAACGATAGCACGGCAATCAGCACTCGAATATAATTTTAACCCTAATACTAATTGTAAATATTCATCTCATCTATGGGATCTAATGCGCGCGCTGTTGCTTTGTCTCTGCGTGTAGTAGTTGAGAGAGCCAGTTTAAGGGCAGAGTAGTTGGAAGGCATACTTTCTAGGAAAAATGGCCGCTCAAGGAGAAGAGCGAACTCGAGCGGCTTTAGAGGCTAGGAAAACTGCCTTAAAATATTTAGACTTGAGGGAAAGCTTCGTTAACAAACTATAACACGGCAATCAGCACTCGAATACGACGAGAGAAATTACTGAGACGTGGAAAATTCCCTTGAAAAAAATCTGGTTTGCTAGACAAATGCTCGTATGTATTGAACCTCTTAAAAGATGAGGGGTGAAATATGCGCTCACCGAGAGGGCATCTTCAGCGCGAGACATCCACAAGGCACCTTACAGAGATGTGGAGAGCTTCGCGGCCGGAACGAAGCATCCCTTCTCCGCCGGCCAAGAGGGGGAAACGTGCTTTCCGATCGCTCAAGGTTGCGCGGACAACGCATAGCTCTAGCGTCTAGGAAAAGCTTAACCAGGTGCGATGGCGGCACGCATAGCGTGGGAAGCTAGCCGCCAGAATAACTATACCAAGGACTGCTGCTGATGAGGGCGAAGTACCTTCGTGTAATTATAATAACCCTAATGGGACTACTTTCGAAAAAAAAAGGAAACGGCCCAGAGGGCTATACTACGAGAGCTATGACTAATAGTTTTCTATATATATATATATATATGTGAAACCGCTCACCGATAAAGTGAGTGGTTCATTTACCTCAGCTTCTTTCTTCACTAAGACAGATAGCCTGTCTTGCCATAGTAACACGGGCCAATCTAGTATAAAAAGCTTGAGAATAGTTAACATTAACGCACGCAGCGTTGCAAACAAGAAAGACTCGCTTGAACTTAAACTGCTGGAGTTCGACCCACACATATCAGTCCTGACGGAAACTTGGTTACATGAGGACTTAGCAGATGACCTGGTATTTCCTCCTCATTATAAAGTTGTTCGCAAGGACAGGACCTCAAGGGGTGGTGGCGTAGCCATTCTCTTAAAAGACTCTGTAGAATGCGACCTTGTATATGATGTTCCTGACCTTGAATGCCTTTGCATAAAAATTTCTTGCTGGGGTCATTCTTTCATCCTGTATGGTTGCTACAGGCCACCAGATGCCGCACCCGACTATCTTATTAAGCTACAACATCACATGTCTCATTTCCAAAATAAGAAAATACTGTTAATAGGTGACTTCAATCTGCCAGATGTTTGCTGGTACCGCTTACAAGGCGATGCTAAGTCTGGGAGCAATGCAGACGTTCTGTTTGATGTCATGCTTACTCATGATTTAGCTCAAATTGTAAATCAACCTACTCGTGTACAAGGTTCATCTTCCTCTATACTAGACTTAGTTTTTGCTAGCCGTCAATATTCTATGCATACTGTATCGGTCGAAACAGGCATTTCAGACCATCACCTCGTAAGCGTATCGATAGATTTAGTTAAGTCCCCTTACCACAACAAAAAAGCCAGTCACGTTGGTTGTTTCAAGGATTATTCTAGGGCTGATGATGCCGCAGTGATTGATCATATGGAAACTTGTTTATCGAGCTCCGATGATAATGACGATGTCTGCAAGCTGTGGGAGCGATTCGTCGAAATGTGTCAATATTGTCTAAATGCCTTCGTTCCGAATAAACGCAAAAAAGTTCACAAACGCACACCTTGGATGACGCGGAAGATTATTCAACTGAAGCGAAAACTTAAAAGATCTAAGAAAAAAAACCACCAGTTAAGTCAGATTGAAACGCTTAAAAATAATCTTGAACGTGCGGTTCGTGAGTCAAAAGACTTCTACTTTAACACAACATTACCCAGTTTTGTTAAAAATGACCCAAGTAAATTTTGGAACTTCCTGAGTGACAGCAAGAAACATATCTCAAAAATAACAGCGGAGGGAGATACTTTGACTGATCCGATTGACATTGCACGCCATTTTAATTATTTTTTTCACAGCGTATTCTCTGAAGCAGGTGTACAAACTGTACAAAGCGCATCAAATTTTCCTGTATCGGAGGTTGACTTTGTTAGCCTCCCTGGTGTATTTGCTTTGCTTTTAGAACTGAAACCTAAAACTTCTTCTGGTCCTGATAATTTACCCAATGTATTTTTGCGACGCTATGCCGAAATAATTGCGAAGTTTCTTTTTGTGTTGTTCAAAAAATCTCTGCTGTCATCAAAACTTCCGGTTGAATGGAAGACTGCTCGAGTTGTTCCCATCTTTAAAAAAGGTGACTGCACATTACTACAAAATTACCGTCCTATTTCTTTAACTTCCGCATGCTGTAAAATGCTCGAACATATTATTGCTAAACATATTAACAAATTTCTTGAAGAACACTCCATATTAAGCGACTTTCAGCATGGGTTTAGAAAGGGCTTTTCTACAATAACACAATTAGTTACAATAGTACACACCTTTGCTAAAACACTGGATATGAATGGTCAAATAGACACCATATTTATGGATTTCAGCAAAGCATTTGATAAAGTTCACCACGAAAAACTGATTCAAAAACTAAAAAACATTAATCTTCCAGACATTTTAATATCGTGGATTCAAGATTACCTCACGAATAGAGTGCAATTTGTTTCAGTCGATGGGTGCAGCTCCAGTTGTCTCCCAGTCACCTCTGGGGTGCCCCAAGGAAGCGTCTTGGGGCCTTTGCTTTTTCAGATTTACATAAATGATATTGTTAATGTGGTTACTCCAGGAACTCATATTCGCTTGTTTGCTGATGATTGTGTCATTTTCCGGCAAATTACGTGTACTAACGATCAAAACGAACTTGACCAGTGTCTTCGAAATGTACTTGATTGGTGCAGCGAGTTTTCCATGGTTCTTAACACTGAAAAAACAGTTTCGATGCAAATAACACATAAAAAGAACCCAATTAACCACGTGTATACACTCGGATCATCAACACTAAAGCAGGTTAATAGCTACAAATATCTAGGTGTAACAATCACAAGCCGTCTTTCCTGGAACTCACATATAGATAACATATGCTCCTCTGCATTTAAAAAGCTGTGTTTTCTGAGGCATAAACTAAGAAATTCACCTTCTCACGTAAAACTTCTAACGTATAACACTTACATCAGGCCAAAGCTCGAGTATGCTTCGGTTGTTTGGGACCCATTCACTAAACTTAACATAGATAAATTAGAAAGGGTTCAAAGAAAAGCTGTTAGGTTTATCTATTCCAAATTTAAAATCACCGACTCCCCCACTGACCTCATGGCGGCTAACAATATTGAAACACTTGAAACGCGAAGAGGAAAGTATCGCCTTGAGTTTCTTCATTCTTTACTTAACCATAAGTTTGCTTTGGATCCTTCACAGTACATATCCCCTCTAACCACACGTCATACCCGACATCATCACATTCACTCATTGACACCGTATTTTGCGAAAACTGACTGTTTTAAATATTCCTTTTTTCCGCGGACAATATCCGATTGGAACCATGTTATGACATCTTAATAGTTTGCAATATTTGTCTCCTCATTTTTATGTGTATTTCTTTTCATTGTGTTCTGTATCTTTTGAGTTTTAAGAACATATGCCTGTCCTGCTTGGACCCTGAAAAGGGTCTGCAGTATGTACTAAATAAATAAAATAAATAAATAAATAAAAATATATATATATATATATATATATATATATATATATATATTCATCTCATCTATGGGATCGCATTCGCGCGCTGTTTCTTTGTCTCTGCGTGTAGTACAGTTAAGAGAGCCAGTTTAAGGGCGGAGAAGAAGAAAGAAGAGAAAAGCAAAAACTGCAGCGCCGTGGTTTTAAAGCGCACCCGTGGTAGAGAAACGGAATGCGATATAAGCGTGCGTAGCCATGATACGCACACGACAAACTGCCTTAAAATATTTAGACTTGAGGGAAAGCTTCGTTAGCAAACGATAGCACGGCAATCAGCACTCGAATATAATTATAACCCTAATACTAATTGTAAATATTCATCTCATCTATGGGATCTAATGCGCGCGCTGTTTCTTTGTCTCTGCGTGTAGTAGTTGAGAGAGCCAGTTTAAGGGCGGAGAAGAAGAAAGAAAAGAAAAGCAAAAACTGCAGCGCCGTGGTTTTAAAGCGCAGCCGTGGTAGAGAAACGGAATGCGATATAAGCGTGCGTAGCCAAGATACGCACACGACAAACTGCCTTAAAATATTTAGACTTGAGGGAAAGCTTCGTTAGCAAACGATAGCACGGCAATCAGCACTCGAATATAATTTTAACCCTAATACTAATTGTAAATATTCATCTCATCTATGGGATCTAATGCGCGCGCTGTTTCTTTGTCTCTGCGTGTAGTAGTTGAGAGAGCCAGTTTAAGGGCGGAGAAGAAGAAAGAAAAGAAAAGCAAAAACTGCAGCGCCGTGGTTTTAAAGCGCAGCCGTGGTAGAGAAACGGAATGCGATATAAGCGTGCGTAGCCACGATACGCACACGACAAACTGCCTTAAAATATTTAGACTTGAGGGAAAGCTTCGTTAGCAAACGATAGCACGGCAATCAGCACTCGAATATAATTTTAACCCTAATACTAATTGTAAATATTCATCTCATCTATGGGATCTAATGCGCGCGCTGTTGCTTTGTCTCTGCGTGTAGTAGTTGAGAGAGCCAGTTTAAGGGCAGAGTAGTTGGAAGGCATACTTTCTAGGAAAAATGGCCGCTCAAGGAGAAGAGCGAACTCGAGCGGCTTTAGAGGCTAGGAAAACTGCCTTAAAATATTTAGACTTGAGGGAAAGCTTCGTTAACAAACTATAACACGGCAATCAGCACTCGAATACGACGAGAGAAATTACTGAGACGTGGAAAATTCCCTTGAAAAAAATCTGGTTTGCTAGACAAATGCTCGTATGTATTGAACCTCTTAAAAGATGAGGGGTGAAATATGCGCTCACCGAGAGGGCATCTTCAGCGCGAGACATCCACAAGGCACCTTACAGAGATGTGGAGAGCTTCGCGGCCGGAACGAAGCATCCCTTCTCCGCCGGCCAAGAGGGGGAAACGTGCTTTCCGATCGCTCAAGGTTGCGCGGACAACGCATAGCTCTAGCGTCTAGGAAAAGCTTAACCAGGTGCGATGGCGGCACGCATAGCGTGGGAAGCTAGCCGCCAGAATAACTATACCAAGGACTGCTGCTGATGAGGGCGAAGTACCTTCGTGTAATTATAATAACCCTAATGGGACTACTTTCGAAAAAAAAAGGAAACGGCCCAGAGGGCTATACTACGAGAGCTATGACTAATAGTTTTCTATATATATATATATATATATATATATATATATATATATATATATATATATATATATATATATATATTCATCTCATCTATGGGATCGCATTCGCGCGCTGTTTCTTTGTCTCTGCGTGTAGTACAGTTAAGAGAGCCAGTTTAAGGGCGGAGAAGAAGAAAGAAGAGAAAAGCAAAAACTGCAGCGCCGTGGTTTTAAAGCGCACCCGTGGTAGAGAAACGGAATGCGATATAAGCGTGCGTAGCCATGATACGCACACGACAAACTGCCTTAAAATATTTAGACTTGAGGGAAAGCTTCGTTAGCAAACGATAGCACGGCAATCAGCACTCGAATATAATTATAACCCTAATACTAATTGTAAATATTCATCTCATCTATGGGATCTAATGCGCGCGCTGTTTCTTTGTCTCTGCGTGTAGTAGTTGAGAGAGCCAGTTTAAGGGCGGAGAAGAAGAAAGAAAAGAAAAGCAAAAACTGCAGCGCCGTGGTTTTAAAGCGCAGCCGTGGTAGAGAAACGGAATGCGATATAAGCGTGCGTAGCCAAGATACGCACACGACAAACTGCCTTAAAATATTTAGACTTGAGGGAAAGCTTCGTTAGCAAACGATAGCACGGCAATCAGCACTCGAATATAATTTTAACCCTAATACTAATTGTAAATATTCATCTCATCTATGGGATCTAATGCGCGCGCTGTTTCTTTGTCTCTGCGTGTAGTAGTTGAGAGAGCCAGTTTAAGGGCGGAGAAGAAGAAAGAAAAGAAAAGCAAAAACTGCAGCGCCGTGGTTTTAAAGCGCAGCCGTGGTAGAGAAACGGAATGCGATATAAGCGTGCGTAGCCACGATACGCACACGACAAACTGCCTTAAAATATTTAGACTTGAGGGAAAGCTTCGTTAGCAAACGATAGCACGGCAATCAGCACTCGAATATAATTTTAACCCTAATACTAATTGTAAATATTCATCTCATCTATGGGATCTAATGCGCGCGCTGTTGCTTTGTCTCTGCGTGTAGTAGTTGAGAGAGCCAGTTTAAGGGCAGAGTAGTTGGAAGGCATACTTTCTAGGAAAAATGGCCGCTCAAGGAGAAGAGCGAACTCGAGCGGCTTTAGAGGCTAGGAAAACTGCCTTAAAATATTTAGACTTGAGGGAAAGCTTCGTTAACAAACTATAACACGGCAATCAGCACTCGAATACGACGAGAGAAATTACTGAGACGTGGAAAATTCCCTTGAAAAAAATCTGGTTTGCTAGACAAATGCTCGTATGTATTGAACCTCTTAAAAGATGAGGGGTGAAATATGCGCTCACCGAGAGGGCATCTTCAGCGCGAGACATCCACAAGGCACCTTACAGAGATGTGGAGAGCTTCGCGGCCGGAACGAAGCATCCCTTCTCCGCCGGCCAAGAGGGGGAAACGTGCTTTCCGATCGCTCAAGGTTGCGCGGACAACGCATAGCTCTAGCGTCTAGGAAAAGCTTAACCAGGTGCGATGGCGGCACGCATAGCGTGGGAAGCTAGCCGCCAGAATAACTATACCAAGGACTGCTGCTGATGAGGGCGAAGTACCTTCGTGTAATTATAATAACCCTAATGGGACTACTTTCGAAAAAAAAAGGAAACGGCCCAGAGGGCTATACTACGAGAGCTATGACTAATAGTTTTCTATATATATATATATATATATATATATATATATATATATATATATATATATATATATATATATATATATATTCATCTCATCTATGGGATCGCATTCGCGCGCTGTTTCTTTGTCTCTGCGTGTAGTACAGTTAAGAGAGCCAGTTTAAGGGCGGAGAAGAAGAAAGAAGAGAAAAGCAAAAACTGCAGCGCCGTGGTTTTAAAGCGCACCCGTGGTAGAGAAACGGAATGCGATATAAGCGTGCGTAGCCATGATACGCACACGACAAACTGCCTTAAAATATTTAGACTTGAGGGAAAGCTTCGTTAGCAAACGGTAGCACGGCAATCAGCACTCGAATATAATTATAACCCTAATACTAATTGTAAATATTCATCTCATCTATGGGATCTAATGCGCGCGCTGTTTCTTTGTCTCTGCGTGTAGTAGTTGAGAGAGCCAGTTTAAGGGCGGAGAAGAAGAAAGAAAAGAAAAGCAAAAACTGCAGCGCCGTGGTTTTAAAGCGCAGCCGTGGTAGAGAAACGGAATGCGATATAAGCGTGCGTAGCCAAGATACGCACACGACAAACTGCCTTAAAATATTTAGACTTGAGGGAAAGCTTCGTTAGCAAACGATAGCACGGCAATCAGCACTCGAATATAATTTTAACCCTAATACTAATTGTAAATATTCATCTCATCTATGGGATCTAATGCGCGCGCTGTTTCTTTGTCTCTGCGTGTAGTAGTTGAGAGAGCCAGTTTAAGGGCGGAGAAGAAGAAAGAAAAGAAAAGCAAAAACTGCAGCGCCGTGGTTTTAAAGCGCAGCCGTGGTAGAGAAACGGAATGCGATATAAGCGTGCGTAGCCACGATACGCACACGACAAACTGCCTTAAAATATTTAGACTTGAGGGAAAGCTTCGTTAGCAAACGATAGCACGGCAATCAGCACTCGAATATAATTTTAACCCTAATACTAATTGTAAATATTCATCTCATCTATGGGATCTAATGCGCGCGCTGTTGCTTTGTCTCTGCGTGTAGTAGTTGAGAGAGCCAGTTTAAGGGCAGAGTAGTTGGAAGGCATACTTTCTAGGAAAAATGGCCGCTCAAGGAGAAGAGCGAACTCGAGCGGCTTTAGAGGCTAGGAAAACTGCCTTAAAATATTTAGACTTGAGGGAAAGCTTCGTTAACAAACTATAACACGGCAATCAGCACTCGAATACGACGAGAGAAATTACTGAGACGTGGAAAATTCCCTTGAAAAAAATCTGGTTTGCTAGACAAATGCTCGTATGTATTGAACCTCTTAAAAGATGAGGGGTGAAATATGCGCTCACCGAGAGGGCATCTTCAGCGCGAGACATCCACAAGGCACCTTACAGAGATGTGGAGAGCTTCGCGGCCGGAACGAAGCATCCCTTCTCCGCCGGCCAAGAGGGGGAAACGTGCTTTCCGATCGCTCAAGGTTGCGCGGACAACGCATAGCTCTAGCGTCTAGGAAAAGCTTAACCAGGTGCGATGGCGGCACGCATAGCGTGGGAAGCTAGCCGCCAGAATAACTATACCAAGGACTGCTGCTGATGAGGGCGAAGTACCTTCGTGTAATTATAATAACCCTAATAGGACTACTTTCGAAAAAAAAAGGAAACGGCCCAGAGGGCTATACTACGAGAGCTATGACTAATAGTTTTCTATATATATATATATATATATATTTATATATATATATATATATATATATATATATATATATATATATATATATATATATATTCATCTCATCTATGGGATCGCATTCGCGCGCTGTTTCTTTGTCTCTGCGTGTAGTACAGTTAAGAGAGCCAGTTTAAGGGCGGAGAAGAAGAAAGAAGAGAAAAGCAAAAACTGCAGCGCCGTGGTTTTAAAGCGCACCCGTGGTAGAGAAACGGAATGCGATATAAGCGTGCGTAGCCATGATACGCACACGACAAACTGCCTTAAAATATTTAGACTTGAGGGAAAGCTTCGTTAGCAAATGATAGCACGGCAATCAGCACTCGAATATAATTATAACCCTAATACTAATTGTAAATATTCATCTCATCTATGGGATCTAATGCGCGCGCTGTTTCTTTGTCTCTGCGTGTAGTAGTTGAGAGAGCCAGTTTAAGGGCGGAGAAGAAGAAAGAAAAGAAAAGCAAAAACTGCAGCGCCGTGGTTTTAAAGCGCAGCCGTGGTAGAGAAACGGAATGCGATATAAGCGTGCGTAGCCACGATACGCACACGACAAACTGCCTTAAAATATTTAGACTTGAGGGAAAGCTTCGTTAGCAAACGATAGCACGGCAATCAGCACTCGAATATAATTTTAACCCTAATACTAATTGTAAATATTCATCTCATCTATGGGATCTAATGCGCGCGCTGTTTCTTTGTCTCTGCGTGTAGTAGTTGAGAGAGCCAGTTTAAGGGCGGAGAAGAAGAAAGAAAAGAAAAGCAAAAACTGCAGCGCCGTGGTTTTAAAGCGCAGCCGTGGTAGAGAAACGGAATGCGATATAAGCGTGCGTAGCCACGATACGCACACGACAAACTGCCTTAAAATATTTAGACTTGAGGGAAAGCTTCGTTAGCAAACGATAGCACGGCAATCAGCACTCGAATATAATTTTAACCCTAATACTAATTGTAAATATTCATCTCATCTATGGGATCTAATGCGCGCGCTGTTGCTTTGTCTCTGCGTGTAGTAGTTGAGAGAGCCAGTTTAAGGGCAGAGTAGTTGGAAGGCATACTTTCTAGGAAAAATGGCCGCTCAAGGAGAAGAGCGAACTCGAGCGGCTTTAGAGGCTAGGAAAACTGCCTTAAAATATTTAGACTTGAGGGAAAGCTTCGTTAACAAACTATAACACGGCAATCAGCACTCGAATACGACGAGAGAAATTACTGAGACGTGGAAAATTCCCTTGAAAAAAATCTGGTTTGCTAGACAAATGCTCGTATGTATTGAACCTCTTAAAAGATGAGGGGTGAAATATGCGCTCACCGAGAGGGCATCTTCAGCGCGAGACATCCACAAGGCACCTTACAGAGATGTGGAGAGCTTCGCGGCCGGAACGAAGCATCCCTTCTCCGCCGGCCAAGAGGGGGAAACGTGCTTTCCGATCGCTCAAGGTTGCGCGGACAACGCATAGCTCTAGCGTCTAGGAAAAGCTTAACCAGGTGCGATGGCGGCACGCATAGCGTGGGAAGCTAGCCGCCAGAATAACTATACCAAGGACTGCTGCTGATGAGGGCGAAGTACCTTCGTGTAATTATAATAACCCTAATAGGACTACTTTCGAAAAAAAAAGGAAACGGCCCAGAGGGCTATACTACGAGAGCTATGACTAATAGTTTTCTATATATATATATATATATATATATATATATTCATCTCATCTATGGGATCGCATTCGCGCGCTGTTTCTTTGTCTCTGCGTGTAGTACAGTTAAGAGAGCCAGTTTAAGGGCGGAGAAGAAGAAAGAAGAGAAAAGCAAAAACTGCAGCGCCGTGGTTTTAAAGCGCACCCGTGGTAGAGAAACGGAATGCGATATAAGCGTGCGTAGCCATGATACGCACACGACAAACTGCCTTAAAATATTTAGACTTGAGGGAAAGCTTCGTTAGCAAACGATAGCACGGCAATCAGCACTCGAATATAATTATAACCCTAATACTAATTGTAAATATTCATCTCATCTATGGGATCTAATGCGCGCGCTGTTTCTTTGTCTCTGCGTGTAGTAGTTGAGAGAGCCAGTTTAAGGGCGGAGAAGAAGAAAGAAAAGAAAAGCAAAAACTGCAGCGCCGTGGTTTTAAAGCGCAGCCGTGGTAGAGAAACGGAATGCGATATAAGCGTGCGTAGCCACGATACGCACACGACAAACTGCCTTAAAATATTTAGACTTGAGGGAAAGCTTCGTTAGCAAACGATAGCACGGCAATCAGCACTCGAATATAATTTTAACCCTAATACTAATTGTAAATATTCATCTCATCTATGGGATCTAATGCGCGCGCTGTTTCTTTGTCTCTGCGTGTAGTAGTTGAGAGAGCCAGTTTAAGGGCGGAGAAGAAGAAAGAAAAGAAAAGCAAAAACTGCAGCGCCGTGGTTTTAAAGCGCAGCCGTGGTAGAGAAACGGAATGCGATATAAGCGTGCGTAGCCACGATACGCACACGACAAACTGCCTTAAAATATTTAGACTTGAGGGAAAGCTTCGTTAGCAAACGATAGCACGGCAATCAGCACTCGAATATAATTTTAACCCTAATACTAATTGTAAATATTCATCTCATCTATGGGATCTAATGCGCGCGCTGTTGCTTTGTCTCTGCGTGTAGTAGTTGAGAGAGCCAGTTTAAGGGCAGAGTAGTTGGAAGGCATACTTTCTAGGAAAAATGGCCGCTCAAGGAGAAGAGCGAACTCGAGCGGCTTTAGAGGCTAGGAAAACTGCCTTAAAATATTTAGACTTGAGGGAAAGCTTCGTTAACAAACTATAACACGGCAATCAGCACTCGAATACGACGAGAGAAATTACTGAGACGTGGAAAATTCCCTTGAAAAAAATCTGGTTTGCTAGACAAATGCTCGTATGTATTGAACCTCTTAAAAGATGAGGGGTGAAATATGCGCTCACCGAGAGGGCATCTTCAGCGCGAGACATCCACAAGGCACCTTACAGAGATGTGGAGAGCTTCGCGGCCGGAACGAAGCATCCCTTCTCCGCCGGCCAAGAGGGGGAAACGTGCTTTCCGATCGCTCAAGGTTGCGCGGACAACGCATAGCTCTAGCGTCTAGGAAAAGCTTAACCAGGTGCGATGGCGGCACGCATAGCGTGGGAAGCTAGCCGCCAGAATAACTATACCAAGGACTGCTGCTGATGAGGGCGAAGTACCTTCGTGTAATTATAATAACCCTAATAGGACTACTTTCGAAAAAAAAAGGAAACGGCCCAGAGGGCTATACTACGAGAGCTATGACTAATAGTTTTCTATATATATATATATATATATATATATATATATATATATATATATATATATATATATTCATCTCATCTATGGGATCGCATTCGCGCGCTGTTTCATTGTCTCTGCGTGTAGTACAGTTAAGAGAGCCAGTTTAAGGGCGGAGAAGAAGAAAGAAGAGAAAAGCAAAAACTGCAGCGCCGTGGTTTTAAAGCGCACCCGTGGTAGAGAAACGGAATGCGATATAAGCGTGCGTAGCCATGATACGCACACGACAAACTGCCTTAAAATATTTAGACTTGAGGGAAAGCTTCGTTAGCAAACGATAGCACGGCAATCAGCACTCGAATATAATTATAACCCTAATACTAATTGTAAATATTCATCTCATCTATGGGATCTAATGCGCGCGCTGTTTCTTTGTCTCTGCGTGTAGTAGTTGAGAGAGCCAGTTTAAGGGCGGAGAAGAAGAAAGAAAAGAAAAGCAAAAACTGCAGCGCCGTGGTTTTAAAGCGCAGCCGTGGTAGAGAAACGGAATGCGATATAAGCGTGCGTAGCCACGATACGCACACGACAAACTGCCTTAAAATATTTAGACTTGAGGGAAAGCTTCGTTAGCAAACGATAGCACGGCAATCAGCACTCGAATATAATTTTAACCCTAATACTAATTGTAAATATTCATCTCATCTATGGGATCTAATGCGCGCGCTGTTTCTTTGTCTCTGCGTGTAGTAGTTGAGAGAGCCAGTTTAAGGGCGGATAAGAAGAAAGAAAAGAAAAGCAAAAACTGCAGCGCCGTGGTTTTAAAGCGCAGCCGTGGTAGAGAAACGGAATGCGATATAAGCGTGCGTAGCCACGATACGCACACGACAAACTGCCTTAAAATATTTAGACTTGAGGGAAAGCTTCGTTAGCAAACGATAGCACGGCAATCAGCACTCGAATATAATTTTAACCCTAATACTAATTGTAAATATTCATCTCATCTATGGGATCTAATGCGCGCGCTGTTGCTTTGTCTCTGCGTGTAGTAGTTGAGAGAGCCAGTTTAAGGGCAGAGTAGTTGGAAGGCATACTTTCTAGGAAAAATGGCCGCTCAAGGAGAAGAGCGAACTCGAGCGGCTTTAGAGGCTAGGAAAACTGCCTTAAAATATTTAGACTTGAGGGAAAGCTTCGTTAACAAACTACAACACGGCAATCAGCACTCGAATACGACGAGAGAAATTACTGAGACGTGGAAAATTCCCTTGAAAAAAATCTGGTTTGCTAGACAAATGCTCGTATGTATTGAACCTCTTAAAAGATGAGGGGTGAAATATGCGCTCACCGAGAGGGCATCTTCAGCGCGATACATCCACAAGGCACCTTACAGAGATGTGGAGAGCTTCGCGGCCGGAACGAAGCATCCCTTCTCCGCCGGCCAAGAGGGGGAAACGTGCTTTCCGATCGCTCAAGGTTGCGCGGACAACGCATAGCTCTAGCGTCTAGGAAAAGCTTAACCAGGTGCGATGGCGGCACGCATAGCGTGGGAAGCTAGCCGCCAGAATAACTATACCAAGGACTGCTGCTGATGAGGGCGAAGTACCTTCGTGTAATTATAATAACCCTAATAGGACTACTTTCGAAAAAAAAAAGGAAACGGCCCAGAGGGCTATACTACGAGAGCTATGACTAATAGTTTTCTATATATATATATATATATATATATATATATATATATATATATATATATATATATATATATATATATTCATCTCATCTATGGGATCGCATTCGCGCGCTGTTTCTTTGTCTCTGCGTGTAGTACAGTTAAGAGAGCCAGTTTAAGGGCGGAGAAGAAGAAAGAAGAGAAAAGCAAAAACTGCAGCGCCGTGGTTTTAAAGCGCACCCGTGGTAGAGAAACGGAATGCGATATAAGCGTGCGTAGCCATGATACGCACACGACAAACTGCCTTAAAATATTTAGACTTGAGGGAAAGCTTCGTTAGCAAACGATAGCACGGCAATCAGCACTCGAATATAATTATAACCCTAATACTAATTGTAAATATTCATCTCATCTATGGGATCTAATGCGCGCGCTGTTTCTTTGTCTCTGCGTGTAGTAGTTGAGAGAGCCAGTTTAAGGGCGGAGAAGAAGAAAGAAAAGAAAAGCAAAAACTGCAGCGCCGTGGTTTTAAAGCGCAGCCGTGGTAGAGAAACGGAATGCGATATAAGCGTGCGTAGCCACGATACGCACACGACAAACTGCCTTAAAATATTTAGACTTGAGGGAAAGCTTCGTTAGCAAACGATAGCACGGCAATCAGCACTCGAATATAATTTTAACCCTAATACTAATTGTAAATATTCATCTCATCTATGGGATCTAATGCGCGCGCTGTTTCTTTGTCTCTGCGTGTAGTAGTTGAGAGAGCCAGTTTAAGGGCGGAGAAGAAGAAAGAAAAGAAAAGCAAAAACTGCAGCGCCGTGGTTTTAAAGCGCAGCCGTGGTAGAGAAACGGAATGCGATATAAGCGTGCGTAGCCACGATACGCACACGACAAACTGCCTTAAAATATTTAGACTTGAGGGAAAGCTTCGTTAGCAAACGATAGCACGGCAATCAGCACTCGAATATAATTTTAACCCTAATACTAATTGTAAATATTCATCTCATCTATGGGATCTAATGCGCGCGCTGTTGCTTTGTCTCTGCGTGTAGTAGTTGAGAGAGCCAGTTTAAGGGCAGAGTAGTTGGAAGGCATACTTTCTAGGAAAAATGGCCGCTCAAGGAGAAGAGCGAACTCGAGCGGCTTTAGAGGCTAGGAAAACTGCCTTAAAATATTTAGACTTGAGGGAAAGCTTCGTTAACAAACTATAACACGGCAATCAGCACTCGAATACGACGAGAGAAATTACTGAGACGTGGAAAATTCCCTTGAAAAAAATCTGGTTTGCTAGACAAATGCTCGTATGTATTGAACCTCTTAAAAGATGAGGGGTGAAATATGCGCTCACCGAGAGGGCATCTTCAGCGCGAGACATCCACAAGGCACCTTACAGAGATGTGGAGAGCTTCGCGGCCGGAACGAAGCATCCCTTCTCCGCCGGCCAAGAGGGGGAAACGTGCTTTCCGATCGCTCAAGGTTGCGCGGACAACGCATAGCTCTAGCGTCTAGGAAAAGCTTAACCAGGTGCGATGGCGGCACGCATAGCGTGGGAAGCTAGCCGCCAGAATAACTATACCAAGGACTGCTGCTGATGAGGGCGAAGTACCTTCGTGTAATTATAATAACCCTAATAGCACTACTTTCGAAAAAAAAAGGAAACGGCCCAGAGGGCTATACTACGAGAGCTATGACTAATAGTTTTCTATATATATATATATATATATATATATATATATATATATATATTCATCTCATCTATGGGATCGCATTCGCGCGCTGTTTCTTTGTCTCTGCGTGTAGTACAGTTAAGAGAGCCAGTTTAAGGGCGGAGAAGAAGAAAGAAGAGAAAAGCAAAAACTGCAGCGCCGTGGTTTTAAAGCGCACCCGTGGTAGAGAAACGGAATGCGATATAAGCGTGCGTAGCCATGATACGCACACGACAAACTGCCTTAAAATATTTAGACTTGAGGGAAAGCTTCGTTAGCAAACGATAGCACGGCAATCAGCACTCGAATATAATTATAACCCTAATACTAATTGTAAATATTCATCTCATCTATGGGATCTAATGCGCGCGCTGTTTCTTTGTCTCTGCGTGTAGTAGTTGAGAGAGCCAGTTTAAGGGCGGAGAAGAAGAAAGAAAAGAAAAGCAAAAACTGCAGCGCCGTGGTTTTAAAGCGCAGCCGTGGTAGAGAAACGGAATGCGATATAAGCGTGCGTAGCCACGATACGCACACGACAAACTGCCTTAAAATATTTAGACTTGAGGGAAAGCTTCGTTAGCAAACGATAGCACGGCAATCAGCACTCGAATATAATTTTAACCCTAATACTAATTGTAAATATTCATCTCATCTATGGGATCTAATGCGCGCGCTGTTTCTTTGTCTCTGCGTGTAGTAGTTGAGAGAGCCAGTTTAAGGGCGGAGAAGAAGAAAGAAAAGAAAAGCAAAAACTGCAGCGCCGTGGTTTTAAAGCGCAGCCGTGGTAGAGAAACGGAATGCGATATAAGCGTGCGTAGCCACGATACGCACACGACAAACTGCCTTAAAATATTTAGACTTGAGGGAAAGCTTCGTTAGCAAACGATAGCACGGCAATCAGCACTCGAATATAATTTTAACCCTAATACTAATTGTAAATATTCATCTCATCTATGGGATCTAATGCGCGCGCTGTTGCTTTGTCTCTGCGTGTAGTAGTTGAGAGAGCCAGTTTAAGGGCAGAGTAGTTGGAAGGCATACTTTCTAGGAAAAATGGCCGCTCAAGGAGAAGAGCGAACTCGAGCGGCTTTAGAGGCTAGGAAAACTGCCTTAAAATATTTAGACTTGAGGGAAAGCTTCGTTAACAAACTATAACACGGCAATCAGCACTCGAATACGACGAGAGAAATTACTGAGACGTGGAAAATTCCCTTGAAAAAAATCTGGTTTGCTAGACAAATGCTCGTATGTATTGAACCTCTTAAAAGATGAGGGGTGAAATATGCGCTCACCGAGAGGGCATCTTCAGCGCGAGACATCCACAAGGCACCTTACAGAGATGTGGAGAGCTTCGCGGCCGGAACGAAGCATCCCTTCTCCGCCGGCCAAGAGGGGGAAACGTGCTTTCCGATCGCTCAAGGTTGCGCGGACAACGCATAGCTCTAGCGTCTAGGAAAAGCTTAACCAGGTGCGATGGCGGCACGCATAGCGTGGGAAGCTAGCCGCCAGAATAACTATACCAAGGACTGCTGCTGATGAGGGCGAAGTACCTTCGTGTAATTATAATAACCCTAATAGGACTACTTTCGAAAAAAAAAGGAAACGGCCCAGAGGGCTATACTACGAGAGCTATGACTAATAGTTTTCTCTATATATATATATATATATATATATATATATATATTCATCTCATCTATGGGATCGCATTCGCGCGCTGTTTCTTTGTCTCTGCGTGTAGTACAGTTAAGAGAGCCAGTTTAAGGGCGGAGAAGAAGAAAGAAGAGAAAAGCAAAAACTGCAGCGCCGTGGTTTTAAAGCGCACCCGTGGTAGAGAAACGGAATGCGATATAAGCGTGCGTAGCCATGATACGCACACGACAAACTGCCTTAAAATATTTAGACTTGAGGGAAAGCTTCGTTAGCAAACGATAGCACGGCAATCAGCACTCGAATATAATTATAACCCTAATACTAATTGTAAATATTCATCTCATCTATGGGATCTAATGCGCGCGCTGTTTCTTTGTCTCTGCGTGTAGTAGTTGAGAGAGCCAGTTTAAGGGCGGAGAAGAAGAAAGAAAAGAAAAGCAAAAACTGCAGCGCCGTGGTTTTAAAGCGCAGCCGTGGTAGAGAAACGGAATGCGATATAAGCGTGCGTAGCCACGATACGCACACGACAAACTGCCTTAAAATATTTAGACTTGAGGGAAAGCTTCGTTAGCAAACGATAGCACGGCAATCAGCACTCGAATATAATTTTACCCCAATACTAATTGTAAATATTCATCTCATCTATGGGATCTAATGCGCGCGCTGTTTCTTTGTCTCTGCGTGTAGTAGTTGAGAGAGCCAGTTTAAGGGCGGAGAAGAAGAAAGAAAAGAAAAGCAAAAACTGCAGCGCCGTGGTTTTAAAGCGCAGCCGTGGTAGAGAAACGGAATGCGATATATGCGTGCGTAGCCACGATACGCACACGACAAACTGCCTTAAAA
The DNA here is from genome assembly GCF_023375885.2 of Dermacentor andersoni. Taxonomy (NCBI): domain Eukaryota; kingdom Metazoa; phylum Arthropoda; class Arachnida; order Ixodida; family Ixodidae; genus Dermacentor; species Dermacentor andersoni. The sequence continues at coordinate 92,298,603 of NC_092816.1, read as the reverse complement.
TATTTAGACTTGAGGGAAAGCTTCGTTAGCAAACGATAGCACGGCAATCAGCACTCGAATATAATTTTAACCCTAATACTAATTGTAAATATTCATCTCATCTATGGGATCTAATGCGCGCGCTGTTGCTTTGTCTCTGCGTGTAGTAGTTGAGAGAGCCAGTTTAAGGGCAGAGTAGTTGGAAGGCATACTTTCTAGGAAAAATGGCCGCTCAAGGAGAAGAGCGAACTCGAGCGGCTTTAGAGGCTAGGAAAACTGCCTTAAAATATTTAGACTTGAGGGAAAGCTTCGTTAACAAACTATAACACGGCAATCAGCACTCGAATACGACGAGAGAAATTACTGAGACGTGGAAAATTCCCTTGAAAAAAATCTGGTTTGCTAGACAAATGCTCGTATGTATTGAACCTCTTAAAAGATGAGGGGTGAAATATGCGCTCACCGAGAGGGCATCTTCAGCGCGAGACATCCACAAGGCACCTTACAGAGATGTGGAGAGCTTCGCGGCCGGAACGAAGCATCCCTTCTCCGCCGGCCAAGAGGGGGAAACGTGCTTTCCGATCGCTCAAGGTTGCGCGGACAACGCATAGCTCTAGCGTCTACGAAAAGCTTAACCAGGTGCGATGGCGGCACGCATAGCGTGGGAAGCTAGCCGCCAGAATAACTATACCAAGGACTGCTGCTGATGAGGGCGAAGTACCTTCGTGTAATTATAATAACCCTAATAGGACTACTTTCGAAAAAAAAAGGAAACGGCCCAGAGGGCTATACTACGAGAGCTATGACTAATAGTTTTCTATATATATATATATATATATATATATATATATATATATTCATCTCATCTATGGGATCGCATTCGCGCGCTGTTTCTTTGTCTCTGCGTGTAGTACAGTTAAGAGAGCCAGTTTAAGGGCGGAGAAGAAGAAAGAAGAGAAAAGCAAAAACTGCAGCGCCGTGGTTTTAAAGCGCACCCGTGGTAGAGAAACGGAATGCGATATAAGCGTGCGTAGCCATGATACGCACACGACAAACTGCCTTAAAATATTTAGACTTGAGGGAAAGCTTCGTTAGCAAACGATAGCACGGCAATCAGCACTCGAATATAATTTTAACCCTAATACTAATTGTAAATATTCATCTCATCTATGGGATCTAATGCGCGCGCTGTTTCTTTGTCTCTGCGTGTAGTAGTTGAGAGAGCCAGTTTAAGGGCGGAGAAGAAGAAAGAAAAGAAAAGCAAAAACTGCAGCGCCTTGGTTTTAAAGCGCAGCCGTGGTAGAGAAACGGAATGCGATATAAGCGTGCGTAGCCACGATACGCACACGACAAACTGCCTTAAAATATTTAGACTTGAGGGAAAGCTTCGTTAGCAAACGATAGCACGGCAATCAGCACTCGAATATAATTTTAACCCTAATACTAATTGTAAATATTCATCTCATCTATGGGATCTAATGCGCGCGCTGTTGCTTTGTCTCTGCGTGTAGTAGTTGAGAGAGCCAGTTTAAGGGCAGAGTAGTTGGAAGGCATACTTTCTAGGAAAAATGGCCGCTCAAGGAGAAGAGCGAACTCGAGCGGCTTTAGAGGCTAGGAAAACTGCCTTAAAATATTTAGACTTGAGGGAAAGCTTCGTTAACAAACTATAACACGGCAATCAGCACTCGAATACGACGAGAGAAATTACTGAGACGTGGAAAATTCCCTTGAAAAAAATCTGGTTTGCTAGACAAATGCTCGTATGTATTGAACCTCTTAAAAGATGAGGGGTGAAATATGCGCTCACCGAGAGGGCATCTTCAGCGCGAGACATCCACAAGGCACCTTACAGAGATGTGGAGAGCTTCGCGGCCGGAACGAAGCATCCCTTCTCCGCCGGCCAGGAGGGGGAAACGTGCTTTCCGATCGCTCAAGGTTGCGCGGACAACGCATAGCTCTAGCGTCTAGGAAAAGCTTAACCAGGTGCGATGGCGGCACGCATAGCGTGGGAAGCTAGCCGCCAGAATAACTATACCAAGGACTGCTGCTGATGAGGGCGAAGTACCTTCGTGTAATTATAATAACCCTAATAGGACTACTTTCGAAAAAAAAAAGGAAACGGTCCAGAGGGCTATACTACGAGAGCTATGACTAATAGTTTTCTATATATATATATATATATATATATATACATATATATATATATATATATATATTCATCTCATCTATGGGATCGCATTCGCGCGCTGTTTCTTTGTCTCTGCGTGTAGTACAGTTAAGAGAGCCAGTTTAAGGGCGGAGAAGAAGAAAGAAGAGAAAAGCAAAAACTGCAGCGCCGTGGTTTTAAAGCGCACCCGTGGTAGAGAAACGGAATGCGATATAAGCGTGCGTAGCCATGATACGCACACGACAAACTGCCTTAAAATATTTAGACTTGAGGGAAAGCTTCGTTAGCAAACGATAGCGCGGCAATCAGCACTCGAATATAATTATAACCCTAATACTAATTGTAAATATTCATCTCATCTATGGGATCTAATGCGCGCGCTGTTTCTTTGTCTCTGCGTGTAGTAGTTGAGAGAGCCAGTTTAAGGGCGGAGAAGAAGAAAGAAAAGAAAAGCAAAAACTGCAGCGCCGTGGTTTTAAAGCGCAGCCGTGGTAGAGAAACGGAATGCGATATAAGCGTGCGTAGCCACGATACGCACACGACAAACTGCCTTAAAATATTTAGACTTGAGGGAAAGCTTCGTTAGCAAACGATAGCACGGCAATCAGCACTCGAATATAATTTTAACCCTAATACTAATTGTAAATATTCATCTCATCTATGGGATCTAATGCGCGCGCTGTTTCTTTGTCTCTGCGTGTAGTAGTTGAGAGAGCCAGTTTAAGGGCGGAGAAGAAGAAAGAAAAGAAAAGCAAAAACTGCAGCGCCGTGGTTTTAAAGCGCAGCCGTGGTAGAGAAACGGAATGCGATATAAGCGTGCGTAGCCACGATACGCACACGACAAACTGCCTTAAAATATTTAGACTTGAGGGAAAGCTTCGTTAGCAAACGATAGCACGGCAATCAGCACTCGAATATAATTTTAACCCTAATACTAATTGTAAATATTCATCTCATCTATGGGATCTAATGCGCGCGCTGTTGCTTTGTCTCTGCGTGTAGTAGTTGAGAGAGCCAGTTTAAGGGCAGAGTAGTTGGAAGGCGTACTTTCTAGGAAAAATGGCCGCTCAAGGAGAAGAGCGAACTCGAGCGGCTTTAGAGGCTAGGAAAACTGCCTTAAAATATTTAGACTTGAGGGAAAGCTTCGTTAACAAACTATAACACGGCAATCAGCACTCGAATACGACGAGAGAAATTACTGAGACGTGGAAAATTCCCTTGAAAAAAATCTGGTTTGCTAGACAAATGCTCGTATGTATTGAACCTCTTAAAAGATGAGGGGTGAAATATGCGCTCACCGAGAGGGCATCTTCAGCGCGAGACATCCACAAGGCACCTTACAGAGATGTGGAGAGCTTCGCGGCCGGAACGAAGCATCCCTTCTCCGCCGGCCAAGAGGGGGAAACGTGCTTTCCGATCGCTCAAGGTTGCGCGGACAACGCATAGCTCTAGCGTCTAGGAAAAGCTTAACCAGGTGCGATGGCGGCACGCATAGCGTGGGAAGCTAGCCGCCAGAATAACTATACCAAGGACTGCTGCTGATGAGGGCGAAGTACCTTCGTGTAATTATAATAACCCTAATAGGACTACTTTCGAAAAAAAAAAGGAAACGGCCCAGAGGGCTATACTACGAGAGCTATGACTAATAGTTTTCTATATATATATATATATATATATATTTATCTCATCTATGGGATCGCATTCGCGCGCTGTTTCTTTGTCTCTGCGTGTAGTACAGTTAAGAGAGCCAGTTTAAGGGCGGAGAAGAAGAAAGAAGAGAAAAGCAAAAACTGCAGCGCCGTGGTTTTAAAGCGCACCCGTGGTAGAGAAACGGAATGCGATATAAGCGTGCGTAGCCACGATACGCACACGACAAACTGCCTTAAAATATTTAGACTTGAGGGAAAGCTTCGTTAGCAAACGATAGCACGGCAATCAGCACTCGAATATAATTATAACCCTAATACTAATTGTAAATATTCATCTCATCTATGGGATCTAATGCGCGCGCTGTTTCTTTGTCTCTGCGTGTAGTAGTTGAGAGAGCCAGTTTAAGGGCGGAGAAGAAGAAAGAAAAGAAAAGCAAAAACTGCAGCGCCGTGGTTTTAAAGCGCAGCCGTGGTAGAGAAACGGAATGCGATATAAGCGTGCGTAGCCACGATACGCACACGACAAACTGCCTTAAAATATTTAGACTTGAGGGAAAGCTTCGTTAGCAAACGATAGCACGGCAATCAGCACTCGAATATAATTTTAACCCTAATACTAATTGTAAATATTCATCTCATCTATGGGATCTAATGCGCGCGCTGTTTCTTTGTCTCTGCGTGTAGTAGTTGAGAGAGCCAGTTTAAGGGCGGAGAAGAAGAAAGAAAAGAAAAGCAAAAACTGCAGCGCCGTGGTTTTAAAGCGCAGCCGTGGTAGAGAAACGGAATCCGATATAAGCGTGCGTAGCCACGATACGCACACGACAAACTGCCTTAAAATATTTAGACTTGAGGGAAAGCTTCGTTAGCAAACGATAGCACGGCAATCAGCACTCGAATATAATTTTAACCCTAATACTAATTGTAAATATTCATCTCATCTATGGGATCTAATGCGCGCGCTGTTGCTTTGTCTCTGCGTGTAGTAGTTGAGAGAGCCAGTTTAAGGGCAGAGTAGTTGGAAGGCATACTTTCTAGGAAAAATGGCCGCTCAAGGAGAAGAGCGAACTCGAGCGGCTTTAGAGGCTAGGAAAACTGCCTTAAAATATTTAGACTTGAGGGAAAGCTTCGTTAACAAACTATAACACGGCAATCAGCACTCGAATACGACGAGAGAAATTACTGAGACGTGGAAAATTCCCTTGAAAAAAATCTGGTTTGCTAGACAAATGCTCGTATGTATTGAACCTCTTAAAAGATGAGGGGTGAAATATGCGCTCACCGAGAGGGCATCTTCAGCGCGAGACATCCACAAGGCACCTTACAGAGATGTGGAGAGCTTCGCGGCCGGAACGAAGCATCCCTTCTCCGCCGGCCAAGAGGGGGAAACGTGCTTTCCGATCGCTCAAGGTTGCGCGGACAACGCATAGCTCTAGCGTCTAGGAAAAGCTTAACCAGGTGCGATGGCGGCACGCATAGCGTGGGAAGCTAGCCGCCAGAATAACTATACCAAGGACTGCTGCTGATGAGGGCGAAGTACCTTCGTGTAATTATAATAACCCTAATAGGACTACTTTCGAAAAAAAAAAGGAAACGGCCCAGAGGGCTATACTACGAGAGCTATGACTAATAGTTTTCTATATATTTTAAGCTGCAAATATTCGACAAGAGGCCTTCTACAATAGAGAACTAAAAGGAATCACTTGGCATTCTGCATACTTCTCAACTACTTTCTTTTGCTTATTTTGTAGCTGAACAACAAGGCGCTGCTTGAGAACAAACGTATGTCTTTTCTTTTTACATCACTTAGACGCCACCGTGAGAAAACCCTGCTGGCTTCTTCTACAACGTGCGTAGGTTAGCGCTTTCGCTCAATGTACATCTTTTTTAGGATGTTCCTTTTTTTTCGGGGGGGGGGGGGGGGGATAGGATTAGTGTCACTAGATGGTCTTTAAGAAAAGTAGTCAGGTACAAATCAGACTGCTTTGCGAAGTATATAATTCCCTTTCTTTTTTTCCGGTGCGATCACCTAGTTTCAGCTGCACTGAGTGCTTAAGAGCACCATTGCATTACAATGTACCACAAAATCGTTCTATTGTTGCTGGATTTATTGTTTTCATCGTTATCGTGTTACAACACGTACACTGCAGTGGGCTGTTTTTTGGTACTTTCATCGCAAAGAAGTGTGGCACCTAAGCGAGAGGTCTGCTTTAAATAAGCACGAAGCATAAGCACCTAGACAGGAAACGCCAGCCCCTCCGCTAACCCAGGGTAGAGACCTGTTCCGGCCGCAAGAAACCTTGAACACTAATCATCAAGCACCTTAGGTAGGACTGCCAAAGAAAGCTCCCCCGGCTAAGATAGTGCCGACCTTTGAATAGTAGATTTCTCCAGGTGCATGGTTTATGTGAACGTCATGAGGCCGTTTAGTTTCCCCAGGCCTCGCTCTGGAAATTCGCGATGTTGCACCGGTTGCTTATTATATCCTTCCGCATTCCTCCCTGTAGGCCAAAGAATAATTCCTTGTCCTGGTAGTGCACTGAATAAATCCTGGCAGCGCAGTGCACCCAGAACACGTTCGCATATTTGCAACATAAACAAAACAGTTCAAAGGCACTGCGCAGCGTATACTGTGGGGAATGCGGTTGTAAGCCGCTTGTCAAAGATTGCGCAGTGGTTGCGAAGCACCCCAACCAAATTACTGAAGAACATATTCAGGTGGCAGCAATTAATCGTCTGGGAGTTAAATGCATCAATGCGTTTTTTAGAGGGTTGTCGCAAAAATAACTTTGTTATCGGCAGTACAATAAACTGCCAAATAACTAGCATCACTGAGTGTGCGTATAACATAGATAAGTCCTTCTTCGGGGCGAGCTGCACATGCGGCCGTTTTCATATTCTATCGGTTTGTAGCTTTCTCTTTTACCAAACCGGGTGCACGTCATACATCATCTGTGTATATACTTCACCATTTATGCCTATTAAATTCAGTTAACAATTAGCGCTTGCGTTTGTCGAATCTCCTGTGTTCGTCCGCTTGTATTTGCATAAAATCATGCCATAGTGGAATGCTACCAACTCGCACGGGACCAGTACTCTACCTCCTGTTCAGCTGTTTTGTTCTCTGTTTTTCACGAAATCTTACTCATTTCGCATTGGAATGGCCGACAACGCTCTCTGCAATGCCTGTCTTGGCGAGGAGACGCTAGAACACATTCTGTGCGATTGTGCTGAATATAATGTTCACCGACAGTCCCTGGCGTCCGTTCTAGAGCACCTTGACAATAGACCATTCTCACTTGAAACGATTTTCACATGTCGCTGAAGGCGACGAAGGGACTACTTCGGTTTTTGAAAGAGACGGGATTGGACAAGCGGCTGTTACAGTGATGCCACGTACCACGCAAGAGTGATGGACTCTAACTGACGATGTGTGTGCTGTGCTATGGGCTCTCTCTCTCTCTTCCCCATCTTTCATTCCCCCCATCGCGCTCCCATGTGTAGGGTAGCAAACCGGTTGAGCTAAACTGGTTAACATCCCTGCCTTTCCTTCTCCACTTTCTCCTTCATTCCTTGTTCTCTGTTAAAAGCATATATAGAGCAAGAATATTATGAATAGTAGCAGAGCGTGCGCCAAACATACGCGGCGTACGCACAGTTACTCTGTGTTATTGTCCTTGTGATTTTGTACCGCTTGTTCTCCTTCGACATGAACAACAAAGTGGCTCAAAATAATATCCTGCTTGAGCAGGTGTCTAGTACATGCAAGGAGTCAGTGTAGCAATTGGAACTCATTGAACTAGCACGTCCTCTATATCCTCCTGCAATTATTTCGCTAATTAGAACTGTACATGAAACCAAGAAATGATAACAGGCGTCTCAGCAAGGCAAAGCGAGTGGTGCTCAGGCTAGCTCTGTTAACTATATACTGACTATTAGCAGCAATTCGAGATACCTACCCGCAAACTTGTGGCGGAATGTTTTGGCCTTTAGAGACATTAAATTTGCAACAAAACAATCCTTATGCGTGCGGAAAAGAAACATTATAAAACATCAATGCATGTCCCCTTATGGCAGACATTTGAGACGAATAAACTGATGCCGGTGTTAATTTCTTTAAAAGAATGATACCACAAGAACTCACAGTTGTTAAACGGTCAGTCAGAACATGTGGGTGCGGTAAGTAATTTTCTTATATAGGTATATACGGCCAACTGTTATCGATAGTTTTCTCTAGTGTACCAGCCACAATAATGTCTCGCCTAAAAATACCTCAGTTATCGCTACGTACTATTTCAACTAACTGCTATGTACTTTCTTTGAAAGATCATCTGGTGTCAGGAATTCCAATTTGGTCTATTTAATTGCTATTAAAGGGAAGCTGAAAGGTTTCCCACAAAAAATGTGTGAACATCTGTACATAATGGTTTTCAACCCTCCGAATTCGAATATCGTATCGAAATTGAGCGAAAGAAAGCGCAAATATATTTTATTTCGACGAAAAGTGCAGCAGCGGACACGCCCAGCTCGCGCGTCTCGTTTCCGCCTGTGATTGGTCGGGCGCCTCGTGACGTCAACACTAGTAACCGACCGCTGCCGCTACACATGAAGCGCGGTGCCAGGTAGTTTGGTGCTGTTTTTCTGAGATGGTAAAGGAAAATTTAGAGAGACTGCGTTTTTCTGAGGAGTTCGGCGTTACTCCCTACATGTACGAGCCGATTGCGAAGAGCCGGCCTCTCGAAGAAGCAAACGATGCTGGTGCGAGCAGTGCTTTCGACGCGAACGAAAGCAAAGTCTTGGAATCTCCTCGTGTTGGAAATGCTCTTCGGTGAGTATGTTTTTTGCAAAACGATCTAGTGATCTCGCCGATCTTTCGCCGATCTAGTGAGCTCGTTTCCGGTCAAACAACTGTAGTGTTGTGTTCCTGCATGCCTCCTCGTGGAACGTAAGCGGGGATGCGATCGTCGGCATTTGTGCGCTGTCCAAAGCTGTGGGCAATCTACAAAGACGGTTTAAACGCGTGAAAAGTTTCCCGGTTCATGCAGTACGTGTAGTGACCTTCATCTGTTGACTACTACGTTGACTACCCCCACGTTGATTACCACTCACGTTGACTACCACGCACGTTGACCACCACTCTACATACACGCAGACGCACCAACAAAGGAATGCAGGGTCGATCGAAGCAGATTACGATGGCATGCACGCAGAAACAAGCGCGGTCAGGCACGGTCGCGGACGCTGCGAAGGAACGAAACACTAGAGTTGACGTCACAACACCGCGGTTTCCGGTCTCCGCCGCATCGTCAGCGTCAGCAGCAGCGCGCGGCATTGGACGGGGGGCGGAGCTACAGTGCAATTTCAACCGACGATTACGTCGCTCCTAATTGAAAAAAAACCCCAAATTTTACCTACATGGTTTATAAGGTTCCCGCATCCGTATATGAGCGTCTTATTGAATTCGACAGACTCTTCAGCTTCCCTTTAACAAGCAAGAAATTGCAAGAAATGGCACAGGATAGCTATTACTTCCCTAATAATTATATCATTCTATTAGAAAATAATTTAATTCACATGCCATGAAAGAAACGGCTTTTGCATACAAACGGGCACTTCCAAGTTTGTTGCGACACGCAAGCCATAGCCGGGACGTGCACATTTTTATCGATGTCCTATGTGGGTAAGCTATTGTGTGGTTTGTCGTTTTTTAGCACGCCTATACGTGGCAACTTTACCTGTAGGGGCCTTATGAGGCCCCTCCATGAGGCCTTACATATACATACATACATACATATATATATATATATATATATATATATATATATATATAAGTGCGATAGATGAAAAGTTTTGTCATACGCTTCTCTGGAATTCAGCATAACCTCCTCTGTCGTTCAGTACGCAGAGGTTACCCTTCGAATATACGCGCTTCCACTACTACTGCAGAGCAGAAAGAGTCATCGCAGCGTTTCCTCGTCGAGGGATTGGACGAAATGCGCATAAACCATTCCAAGAATACAGCCGAAGGTCGCATCTTCTGAAAAGCGGCTGCTCGTTGCCGTCGTAATAAATATGCTAATGGGCACAGTGCTCCTAGCAGACGCGCGTGGACGAGGAAGGAATGGAGATTAGAGAAACAGGGACATAGGAGCCGCAGCTCCAGGAGCGAAGTGTTCGGGTAGCGAACGTGGCGACAATTTCAGTGACAGTTGGAAGCGAGGTAAACGGGACGCATTCATGAATAATCTTATCCAACGTTATTTCTCCACACAGCATACCAACATTCTTTCAGTGGTGAATATATCAGGCACGGGAAGAGCTGCTTCAGCGTATCGAGATTGCCCACGTCCTCGGCTACCATCTTGTTATTCAGCTTCCAAACCCTCATTTCCTGAGCTTGCGTTAGTAGTTGTATATAATTGATGAGGTCAGAGGTCGTAGGCGAAAGAAGTTCTTTAAGAAGAGAAAAAAAAAAAGAAGATCATTACCCTGGATTTATGCTGTGCAGACCAACGGGAACCTCGTTGATATTTAAATCAACAAACTCGTTGCCCAAATTTTGACTTATTCTGCAGCTCTGTACCGGCTGCCACGGACGCCTGTTAGAGTTGTTTCGGGAGGTCCTTCATATCGCTTACCCCACGAAAGAAACTAGAAGCGGAGTATCACGCGAGAAAGCTTATTCAGCGCAACATTTGCAGTTCTACCCCACAGGTACAGAGTTATGGCTCACCATTGCAAGAGTGCGAATATTCTAAATTGTCAAAATGACTCAAATAGTCCTTGCTATTTCATTTCAGGTTAAACTATTCAAAATTATAAGTTGTTCCTTGCCATTCGAATATAATAGACAACAGCACTTACTGGAGACTCGGGAAATAAAAATTGATGCAAGTGGTGACCGTTGCGAATGTTTCTGCTTCAGGCGAGCCATGGTTGTTGCGTAGAGACATTAGTTTCCAGTGAGCAGGTTGTGTACATAATATCCACTTAATAATGGCCAGTTATTCAATAAGGATCTATCACTTTACTGCGCGAATATGTTGTCTCAATTTAGTCTTCGAAGTCACTGGTTCGTCAGGGCCACCGCGTTTACGTCTCACCCTTTGGTGTCCAGTGTTGCTCAGGAGCAACAGCTCAAACAATATTGTATTCCTCGTCCCGTACTATGAATTTTTACATCTAGCCCCATTTGATGATAGGCTCGAGTATGCTATACGTAGTGAAGGAGGAAAAAAAGAAGCCATTGCCAGCTCACTGTTCTTCTAATCGTTTTTTAAAGAACAAGCGCACGCGCGGGTTCTGATCGGCTGGAGCACGTGCGGAGAAGAGGTGAGTAAACTTTTGCTGTCTAGACAAAAACTGGATATCTTGAAATGAGTTTTTTGTTTGTCTAGTTGAGATGCTCTTACCGGTGCTATATAAGGCAGTCAAGCAAGCTTGAAGTGTTGCGTGTAGTCGTAATTACCCTGGGAAATAACTGGATTTACATCTTGTGCTTTCTTTCCAAGTATATATAATCTAATTTCAGACAGATAGATCCTAACTTTTTATAGGCTCTAAACCAACGCTAGCGTTTTCATTTATTTATCTGAATTTCCAAAGTTTTCTGCATCAAAGGGAAGTGATCGTTTGTGCAGTACTACTACAATCAGCTTCGTAAACTGTCAGCGCTCCATGCGAGTATAAGGTGGCTTGCTGCCGTTTTTTTTATATACTGCTACTGTCTTGATGCAGAAGATAAGTCAAAGTAGTTGTTTATCGTTTACGAAATTCTCAGTTTTCTGGAGCCCGAGTTCTTTATCGGCCGGAGTGCGCGTTTGTACCAAATAATGTGAATACCTCCCTTATGACTAAACGAATTTCATGCAGCTTTTACGCTTCACTTCGATGACAAAATACCAGAAATACATTCGATATACGATTCGACATTCTGAGGTCGTTTGTCTAAATAGTTGCATTCAATTTCCTTCTGAAATTTCACTCACCAAACGTCCCTACCCGCCATTCGTGATGACATATTGTGCTGGAACCGTCACGTAAAGCAACGTGAAATGAAACTTACGGATCTCGCTGCAAGAAACCAAGGCAGCCAGTGTCCTCACTTGTTGACGACAGCTCAAGCGGTCGAGCTAATCGATAACTTGCACGCTGAGCGCAATTCACCGCATGGGTGCTTCGAGTGCATTCATCGATTTAGCATGCGCGCATCTTTGGCGGCCAACGCTGCCAATGCTCCATTAATTCTCGTTTAAGCGAGCCGACGCGGACACGGCTTATAGCCGTACGCCGTGGAAAATGCACCCGAAAGGGCGAACAAGCAAATTTTATCATTTATTTAGCCTCCCTCGTGCAACTCGCTGGCACTTACACGGGCGGAAGTGGCCGGCAGACGCTAGTCGACGCCGGGTGTTTTTACGTCGTCGCCACTCGTTTCACGGAATAAACTCGAGTACTTGCAAAATAGCTTTGCATTTTTAAAATGTTTTCGAGCGTCGTGATTTATTACGCATTGTGTGCTAGCCAAGATTGCGCGCATTTCCTTTTAGGTAGAAAAAAAAAAAAGAAACTGTAAATTTGCAGTGATAGTGTGCGCATAATATGTAACGGCAACAATACATTTTAGTAGTAGCGCGCAAGCTCTACATGAAGTGGTTTGTATTTAAAAAACAAGATGCTGCAGAAGCTCGGTATATTGTCATAAAATATGGCATCCCATCGAATATGATTTAAAGTGCCCTTGATCAGTTTACCTTACTGCAAATTAATAAGCTTTATGCGTTGATAACGTGTTCATATTCGTGTGTGCTAGGTGTCAACCGGCTCCACGGATCAAAAACAGCTCAAACTTCAAATGAAAGCCTGCATGCCATGTATCTGGAGAGAACCAGTCTTACTGCCCGTGGATCAAGGTCGACCGCATAAGGGCTTCTACGTATACGACACACTGCCGGCAATCCCAGCAGTTACGTCACGTGACCTTGGTAAGTATTTTAATGAAGAAAGCAAAAAAAAAAAAAAACCACCACAGCAATTGCGCCGTACTGAGTAAAACGAATAAAATTGACAATCATTTTAGCATACGCTAAAGAAGGCGAAAGACTCCGTGCGCACAAGACTTTCATTAAATTACTTTGACATTATCATTCGAATGCCTTGTTACTTCCTATTACTTGTTTCCTTTTTTCGTGTTTTTCGCTCCTCTCTTTCGATCCCTTAGATATCGTTACTGGTCTTGCGCGGTTGATGGCACGTTAGAAGGGTCGTGGCAAGTCTATCAAGACTATTAACACACATACTCAGGATCATGAAGTCGAGGGTTCGATGGAAGCCCGTTTGATTGGGATGAAGCAGGGAACTATAAAACGACAGACACCGACCAAGAGAAATGCTAAATATAAATAAATATATAATACCTTTCGGTATCGCTACGGAAATCTTGTTCACAATGGGTTGAAGGAAATTTCATGGAAGCTTGCATATTCTTCAGCACGTGACGTAAGCAGCGCGTGTACGAGTGTAGCGAAGCGCCGTAGCGAAGCCGAAACGTCTTAAAAGCCTATTAATTTTTAGCGTTTCTTTTTTTCGGTGTCTGTCGTTTTATTGTATGATTCGCAGGTTCACTGAATGATTGTTTTTACACTTTAATCGATGAGGGTAGCTATATGGGCTTGTATATATGGTGCCTTATACTTTCTTATAGCGCACGCAGAATGAGAGGGACACAAAGAGGCAAATTAGACAAACACACAGCGCTAACTTTCAACAACAGATTTATTTCCAGCTCTCGCAGATGCCCTTATACTCCTCAAAACGTCATAAGAGAGGTGTGCGTTGTTTGACAAAGACCCTTTTGTGGCCACACTATTTATTTAGGACGGTGTCCGTTCAACGCAAACTTAGATAATCGAGCGCTTATTTTAGTGGCACTAGCATCAAGAGACAGCCTTGTTTCTTGGGCCGAACTACCGGTTCTACTCCTGAGACAACCGGGGACGGAATTCAAAATAAATTAGAAAAAGTAGAAAAAATAGTACAGTGCAATGTTCACGGGTTTCATTATAGATATGATATCAGACCATAAGTTTAGTTACCAATTAGTACAGTTCGAAATTCACGGGTGTCATTACAGATATGATATCAGACCATAAGTTTAGTTACAAGTTGAGTTACTGAAGTGTCTGGAATAATTAGACTTAATTAGAAATCACTGAATACCACACATCAAAGTACAGAATCGTAGACTTTAGAGAACCACAGCGTGAGCATGAAGTGAGCAATCGCCAAGACAGATTGACGTTAATGGAACGACGATGGTGCAACGCCAGCGTGATGACGACGGCAGAAAGACAACGGTATTATGACGACTGTGGGACAACGCGGCATGACGAGTTGCGCACCGATCTTAGAATGACGACGATAAAACGACTGCGACGGGATCACGACCACGGTATGAGGACAAAAGCATGACGACGACTGCGTGACCGCGACACAACAACAACGATGGCATGAGGACAATCGCACGACAATGAGTGTATGACGACAATGGCGTAACGGTGACGGCATCTCAAAACCTGTATGACGACAATGCGATCATGACGACGGCATGACGAGAGGCGGTTGGCGAATCTGGAATGATGTTGCAACGACCACGACGGAATCACCCCCACGAGCACATACGTAGCGGCGTAAGCTTCTAGACAACTTGGCCCACTGGGTCGGCGTAAAAGCCGTGAGGCGACGGCATGACGAGAATTAGATAACAAAACTTGATTGACGACGATTGAAGGACCGTGACGGCATCACAACCATGACTTGGGCCATTGTGTCTGCGAAAGAGTCTATACAGGTAGATACGACAGATAGTCTCAAAATACTTGAACTAGGCAAAGAATGCTAATCGCATTTAAACATCGGTACTGGAAAGGTACATCTGAAGTTTAAGTTATTGTTCTTTAAGTGAGCAAACAAATGCAGGACCTCGGAATATAGAGCACTGGAAGAGCCCGTGCTCGGACCGGGTAAGCACTTGCCAACCCGGGCCCGGGCTGGGCTCAGACATGGGAGCTCGGGCTCAGGTGAGCACGGGCCTCGGTCGGGTTCGGATTAGGCTCGGACATGCTATTTACAACTCCACAAAACTGAAGACCATAAAAACTGCAGCCCTATAGAAATTTTCGATCAGTGGTGTCTGTCGATTATTGGGAAAGTCGAGGCAGGAAAACCACGACAAATCAGCTGCACGCCGCACATGTAAGTATGCATTAGCGGCGCTCTCCGGCTACGTGGAAAACGGTACCAGTAATCAACCTGCCTCTACGCCCCGCTTCTTAATACGATCGGCACCTTTTGCCTCCTTCTGGCACTATCTATCTATCTATCTATCTATCTATCTATCTATCTATCTATCTATCTATCTATCTATCTATCTATCTATCTATCTATCTATCTATCTATCTATCTATCTATCTATCTATCTTACGTCATGTGACCCAATTGTCTACTAACTTGAGCCATAACGTATTGAGTCACACGTAATGTCATCGCCATCATAAAGTCATGGTCATCCTGTTCGAGTGATGTTCTCGTAACGCGGTCCTACGGTCGTCATCGTCCCGGAAACGTCTTATCCTCGTCATCAGAAATTGTCGTCATATCCTCATGGCCATACCGCCTTCGCAGTCTCATCGACATCATTCCATCACAATTAAGTTGTCGTCACTCAGTCGTGATTCCGTCGCATTTGTCATGCCATCGTCATCATTGCATCGTCGACGTACGGTCATCTTCAAAGATATGTTGCCATGCCGTGGTCGTGACACCATCGTGGTCCTTGCATCATCATTATTACAGCTTCGTCATCTAATTATCGTGGTACTGTCGACGTCCCGCCATATTGAACATGCTGTCATGGTCACACCATCATCGTCGTACACTTGTGATTCCATGCTCGCTAGGCCATCGCCTTAACGCAACTGTAGCAGCATCGCTACAATTTTAGAAATGTCATCCGATTGTTGTCGCGCCGAAGTCTTCCTACCGCCTTCGTCGTTCCAGCAACATAATTTCTCCTTCATTCCGTTATAATTGTGCTGTGGTCATTCAATCGTGATGAGGCCACTGTCGTGATCGCATTCTAAATGCGTCGTGCTTATGGATCGCCATCAGAGAGAGAGAGAGAATAAACTTTTTATTGTACGAAGGAACTCCGTGGGGTTAATCTCGGGTGGAGCCTTCTTGTAGAGCCCCACTGGCCGTAGCGGCTCGCCGGGCCTGGTCCAGGGTCGCCAGTTGGCTTCCCAGTGCCAGCTCGGAAAGCCGTGCCTCCCAAGACCACGTCGTGAGTGTTTGTGATGAGCTCACCAGCCTAGATACTGCCTGGGCTGGGCGCTCCGTACACTGGTAAGTAATGTGTGTCAGTGTGGCTGTGTGGTCGTTACACCACGGACATATCCCTGTTGTGTATACCTCTGGAAAGATTGCGTGCAGTCTCGATATGTGCGGGTATGTGTTTGTTTGAAGGCGGCGCCAGTCCCTGGCTTGTTGGCTGCTTAAGTTGGGATGTGGAGGAGCGCACTTCCGTCTGGTAAGGCGCTGGTACTCCAAAATCTGCCTGCCAGTGATGGTTTCCTCATAGTAATCTGAAGGGGGTCCCGAGGAGGGTTCTCCAGCTCGGCCAGCGAGTCCTCGAGCTACGCAGTTCGCCTCCTCGTTGCCCCTCAGGCCCGTGTGCCCCGGGCACCAGGCGACGGCATGGTCCTCAGTCAATCCGGGGCCCAGGATATCAGTGACGCACCTGGGAAGTGTGCCTCTGAGGTATAACCGACAGGCGGCCTGTGAATCTGTCAGAATGTATGCGGGGCGACCCCTTCGCTCTGCTTCTCTTATTGCGAGGGCTATGGCTGCTGCCTCCGCGGTGGCGCTTGATCTGGTTCGTATAGACGCGCAGGACACCACCTTGCTTTGGTTGGTTACTGCCGTTACGAATGCCTGTTTTCTGGGGCCTTTTAGTGGTGTAGAGTAAAGGCTAGCGTCGGTGTAGTAGGTATCAGGATCGCTCGTTCTCTGGAGGAGTTTCCGGGCTCGCGCTTGCCGCCGTTTTTGGTTGTAGAGCGGATGCATGTTCTTGGGGACCGGTTCCACAATGATACGTTCCCGTAGGTGCATTGGTACGATCACCGTTTCGTCTTCGCAGTATTGGAGGGTGAGTGGGTATCCCAGTCTTCGCAGCAGTTTTCTGCCCTGGTGTGTGGTGTTGAGTCGTTCTCTTTGTCCATCACGTGAGAACCACCCCATCGTCGTACAGGAAGCCGAGCCCACTGTGCAAATGGAGCCAATCTGAAAGACAGTGCTACGATGATACTGGTTTGTATAACCTCCGTAGCTTTTCTCCACGCCGATCAGTGCCGCCAGTGTAACGCGTAGTAGGCAAAACTGAAATCGGAAGTATGGTTCAGGTTTTAATGCCAGCCACTGCGCGCAAGAGTCACTTCGGCCGCTTAGCTCTGCGAGAGTGCCTGATGTTGTTGACTGCCTTTCGCGACGATTAAGCCATGATTAGGCCATAGAGAAAGAAATTAAACAAGAGGGCAAACTCGGCGAGAACCGGCAACAGAAAAGACGTCACGGCTAATGTTAATCCCATCAGTTAGTTCACGCAAGCATCGGAAAAAAAGAATGTGAAATGAACTTACAGGCAACGTTGCATTTTTAAAATTTTTCCCACTAATACTAAAACGTGTTGCATATAAATGAACTTATACTTTGCGTCTTATTTTCTTGCATCACCTCGCAACAAGCTAACGGCACACCAGGCGTGACGGATGCATGCGTCATGCGTCAGACAGGCCACCGAAGCCAGCGAGGCCGGCTCCGTGTGTGAGCGTTTGCCCCTTCGGCGACCCAAATTTTTTGGATGTAGCCTCGTTTCTTTGCATCCCGGCAGGTTATTTCGTTGTTTCTGCACTTCCGCACGGCACCACTGCGCTATTGGACTGCCGCAAGGTGAGAAATTTCGTTTCACAGTTGTGGATGCATTTCAAGCAGTGTTGGCGTTTACGGCACGGATCCGAGGCTTGTGATGCAGTTAGAAACAGCTCTGCCATCCAGTCGTAGTTAATTTGAGTTAGTGAGCCGTAGTGGGAGTTGTTTGCGACGCTTTCTATGAGCCCCAATATTATAAAAACCTTTTTCGGTGGTTTTTGGGCATGCTCGCTGCACCTGACTTTGTGACGCCGTTTCGCGTCTACTGATTCTTACCGGGACAAGTTTTGGCGCTTTCTCTGACCCACAGCATTATTGTAACTATGTTCGTTACTTTTTGGGGTACTTTTCATGCAGAATGGCCGCGCCCGGCGTTGTGGTGCAGTTAGCGAAAAGCAGATCGGCCGTGTGATGCAGTTAGTTTCGCGTGTACTAAATCTTACAGGGACCAGTTTTGGCGATTTTTGTAAGCCCGAACATTATTGCAACTAATTTTGCTTCTTGTTGGAATACTTTTGACGCAAGCTCGCCGCGCCTGGGGCTGTGACACAATTAGCAAAAAGGGAAGGCGGTCGTGGTGAGAGTTTCGCGTGTACTGAATCTTATGCAAGATTGTGACGCTTTCTATGGCCCCGCCACATACACCTTCTTTCCTTACCCAAGCTCGTCGAAGAAGCGGTGAGCGATTGTCAAGAGGTATAACACTGGAGTGCGGTGCTTGCGATGGCAGAACGCGTAAAAGATAACGCCGAAGCGCTCAAAAACCAAGAACTCGAAAATTCTGTCTTTTGAACGACTGAAAACAGGCTTTGCACCCACGCATTCCTCTTTAGTTCGAGCAGAAGGCATCCTGCGAGCGTCGAGCATGGTTTGGCTGAGAGCCTGTGTAGTTGCCACCTCTATGTATGTAGCGTACTATCGCGTCGGCTGAGGCCAAGATGTTTTGGAAACGCGTATACGCCCGTGAATTTGTGCTTGAAGTGAAGGAAATTATGCCGAGAATGGGGGAATGTTCGCAAATCAGATGTTTTCTTCATAATTTGTAGTACGGCTTGGAATGAGTCGAGTATTTCTAAAGCCATGTATGTAAAAACGAATTGCTTTTGTTTGTAATGTCGCCCATGCACCCCTTCCCCACGTTTCCCCTCTATATACGCAGTATTCCTGTAACGTATGAATATGAAAATGACACATGCTTGTAATTTCCTTATGCCGTGCGGTGGAGATTAGTACAGAGAGAGACAGAGAGAGAGAAGGGAAGAAAGAAAGGCAGGGAGGTTAAACAGACTGAGTCCAGTTTGCTACCCTACACGTTGGGAGGGGAATGGGGAGTGAAAGTAAGAAAGAGAGAAAGAACTTAGGTGTAGGATGTCTATAGTCGGGCACTCAAGTCTGTTGCCTTCAGGTAATGAAAAAGCGCTCGAAATGCTTTCTGGGCTAATGAACTGTGACGCCAGGCTCCCAAGATCTTCGCTTCCGCAAATGGCCTGTCATCCAGTGTATTCAAGGCACACTGGAGAGTCTCACGTTGATTATCGAAGCGAGAACAGTGGCACAGAAGGTGACTGATGGTCTCTTCACACTTGCACTTAGCGCACATTGGTGAATCCGCCATTCCAATACGATAGCTGTAAGAGTTGGTGAATGCTACTCCTACCCACAGCCGACACAGCAGTGTTGCGTCAGGTCGTGAAAGGTTTGCTGGTAATTTAAGTTTCAGTGACGGATCGAGGCAGTAAACTCCTGCTGCTTACCTGGTGCCACAACGATGGATGAACGCTCGAAAAAGCCCGGAAGGGGCATTTATATTATTACGATATCATCGAGCGATGCTCAAGAGACGAGCCGCTGCGAGAACGACGATGAAGTGGCTCTGTGCCCTTGGCGCGAGCGAGTGTCAGCCTGTCTCCAGTGTAAATGGCGTGTAAACGGCCTCTTTCGTATGTGCCTTTCCACACGTAACAACATAAATCGAAATAAAGATTTCCTCATTTACAAGGCGTGTTGCGTCTATCTTTTTAAATTTCACCTGGCACAGATTTGGTGGAGGCTTGTAATGATCGTTCGCTGTAATTTTAATTAAATGAACGATTCCGCATTAAAACCGCGCGCAATTTGAGCAGCAACAGCAAAAAAAAAAAAAAAAGGAAAGAAAAAAGAAAAAAAAAAGAAAGGCGCCGAGTAGCGCCGCCGGTGTGGCGCGCACCAACTGGCGTTCAAAACTCGTGAGCCCAAAATCCTAAGCCGGAATTAGTTAATCCCATACGCTTGATGCACTACCGGCACTAATGTCAATAACGGCCACTGGGCTAACTTATGGAGTGTCCACGGACGCCCTCCTCTACGATTCAGCATTCAAAATACTGTTCGACAACATAGCAGCATGGCGCACTGTCTGCGCAAGTGGAGCCAAACGATAACCCAGTTCTACGATAATATTACTTTGTATAATCGTAGTAGGCTCTCTGGTTACTACCGCAAATTCCTTTGCAAGCTTCCTTGTGCCTATGTAATTTGCAAAAACTAAGCAAATAGTAAAAAGCAATTCCACACCGCGGGCATGCCTTTTATCTTGTTGCCTTCTAGCATGCATGAGAAGAACAGGTATCGCCAGTTTCTAGCAGAAATAAAAATAAATTTCGGCAGATGGAGTGAAGACTGCTTACGTGCGCGAAGGCGAAAGTATTGGAGTCCCTTTGGGGAAACGTGCCTTTCCGCGTTTTCCTTACCCGCGCCAGCTCTCGCTTACAATCTATCTGTGCCTCGGTAAGGCCAAATTGCAATGCGCCAAGTGTTTCAATGTGCTCGCTGTCCCGCGAGGAGTTTGTTGCGGCTCAAGGTAGCGTTGGGCCAGAAATGCGCCAAGCCCATCGACGAGTACGTCCGGTAGTAGGAATGAAGGAAAAAATTCGCAGTGGACGTTGTGGCGATACAATGTGCCATATTTGAGTACGAAGAGGCGAATGGATGGATCGCGTGCTTAGGAATCCAGCTTCTGAACGAGCACACGTAAGATGGGATCACGGCACTGCTCATCACGGATGTGGCTTAAAGCGGAGAGCGAGAGTACACATGCAGGCGCACCATCGGAGGCGTCAGGCGCATCCACGGGATTGCGAGACAGTCAACGTCTCGGTGCAATCGGCCAGACATACGAAACAGAGTATGTGTATTCTTGGTGCCGCAGTGCCCAGCGACCAAGATGCCCAGTGGGATCCTAATGGGACGAAAGCCAGTTAAGTGCATGCTGATCGGTAGTGACGGTGAAGTTCCGGCTATGCAAGTAGGGGCGGAATTTGCCCACCGACCAAACGAGATTAAGAAACTCCCTTTCCGTGATGGAGTAGTTCTGTTCGGCTGAAGAAAGGAGAGGCTGGCATAGGCGATAACACGGGCATGTCCATTCTGATGCTGGACCAAAACTGCGCCGATTTCGTAGCCGATGACATCGGTGCGCAGTTTTGGAGCTCAGCCGTCGAAATGAGCCAGGGGAGGTGGTGTAGTGAGCCACGTGATGAAGGTAGAGAAGTCGGCAGCCTGTGCAGCACGCCCTCTCAAAAAACAACAAAAAAAAACGAGAGGCCTTGCTTCATTAAGCTGGTGAGAGAACGTGCGATTTTCGGTAAAATTCGTGACAAAGCGACGGAAGTAGTAGCACAGTCCGAGAAAGCTAAGAACTTCCTTTGTGAAAATCAGAACTGGGAAATTAAGTACGGCTCGAGCTTTGTTAGCGTCAGGGCGAACACCGGTAGAGTCGACGACATGACCGGGCAGTGTAAGTTGCTGATGTCCAATGTGGCACTTTGATGAATTAGGTTGCAGGCCGGCGTGGCGGAACACAGAAAGGATGGAGAAAAGTCGGTCGAGATGCGTTTGAAATGTCGGGGAACATACAACGACGTCATCAAGATAATACAGGCAAACGGATTATTTAAACTGCGTAAGAGGGTCCCATCCCGCGTTCGAAGGTGGCCGGGGCGTTGCATAAGCCGAAGGGCACGACTTTAAACTGATAAAGGCAGTTAGGGGTAACAAAATCGGTCTTCTCACGGTCCATGTCTTCGATGGCAATCTGCCAGTATCCTGACCGAAGGTCAATTGAAGAAAAATACTTGGCGCCGAGAACGCAATCCAGGGCCTCGTCTATGCATGGGAACGGGTACATGTCTTTTTTGGTGATCTTGTTAAGTTAACGGTAGTCCACGCAAAATCTCGAGCTGTCGCCTTTCTTTTTAGCAAGAAGCACAGGAGATGTACAAGTGCTGCAGGACGGTTCGATTATATTTTTGGCCAGCACCCTGTCGACCTCCTTTCGAATGATTAGGCGCTCAGCTGAAGATGCCCTGTATGGTCGTCGGTGGATCGGATGGGCATCGCCAGTGTCTATGCGGTGATTGACAGCGCAAGTTTGGCCCAAAGAATGGTCACAAAGGTCAAATACATCCTAGTAAGAGGAGAGGAGGCCAAGGAAATCGTCAGCTTGATGGGGCGATAGGTCTGGGACGATAATTTGTTCAGGTTGATAGAAGACAGATCGGGTGAAGAAAATGGGATATCAGCGCTGTGCGAGCGGGCAACATCAGGTGGAGACAAGGCCGAGATGACAGTCGTAGGAAGGCATCAGCATAGCGAGGGAAATGCCCTGTGGGAGAAATTGGGATCACAGCCCGAAATTCAGTACAGGAAGGCAAGCAAGATTGTCACGTAGATATAAGATATGGAGCACCAAGATTGTGCGTCAGCAGAACTGCACTGATGGGAGCGAGCATATAGTCACCGTTGGGTACTGGTGGAGAGGGCATACCAGAAACGCAAGTCACGGCTTGCGGCGGCAAACGGACGTGCTCAGCAGAAGAGAGCTGATTCTCAACCGTTCCGGGCTGATCAATTGCACTTCGTAGGTGAAGCTGTACACTACCAGCGGAACAAGCGATAAGGGCGGAGTGGGCGGGTAAAAAGTTAAGACCGAGGATGACATTATTGGAAAAGCGGGCGAGGTCGGTGAACAAAACAGGAGTTAGACAGCCGGCACCACTGACACGTGCGGTACATAGGCCAGCTACGGAGACGTAGCCCCGTCGACCACACGTACAGCACGTGATAGGGAAGGGCTCATAACTTCTTTCTTCAACTGCTGACGGAGGTGAGAGTTCATAACAAAAATATGGGCGCTGGTGTCGATGAGAACTATGATATTAGGCCATGCACTTCAACGTCGATCAGGTTCTGATTGGTAGGGACCGTCAACAGAGGAACTTGAGGGCAGGTCGTAAAAGCAACGTCACTTCTTGGATCTGCAGCCGTCAGTTTCCCGAAGGAAAACGGCGGGTGTAGGACGGGTACGGGTAACACTGTGGGGAAGGTGAACGAGAAGGTCGGCGTTGTGGTAAGAACGAGCAGCGGCTGTAGTGGGCGGCGGTCGTAATGTTCTCAGCAGACGTTTCGGGTTCAACGGGGGTAGTAGCTGTTGCTGGCTTCTGGGTGGATAGCGGAAGCTGGAGAAGCTTGTTCGAGAAAGCGCAGGCCAAGGACTTGCCGTGAAAGGTGTCCGACACGTCTAAATCGGAAGCAAATTGTCTTGTCGTCAGGCATCCTCCACGCACTTGGATCGCGATGATTGGGAGAAGGACAACGGCGTTGGAGAGAGCTGAAGGTGGCCGAATGATAAATCTCAGCACGGTTCACAGAACTGATGGCTATTGCCCAAGTTTGCGAGTTTTGACGAACAAATGATTGTATAAACAATATGGTCTGTTGGGGATCACTGTGTTCCCCTCGGATGAAATGCGCGTGCGATGCGGCTTCGATTTCACGTCGAACAGTCGATGGCATGTTTGGAAGGCGGGCAAAGTTGTGAGCTATGCGTCGGCTTTTAGCCTCTTGGAAGCGTCGGCATTCAGCAATAATCGCCTTGACAGTCGAAGAGTCTTTAAGCACGATGAGGTTAAACGCATAGTCCGAGATGCCTTCAGTACGTGGGCGAGCTTATCGGCTTCTATCCGCTTGGCGTCAACTTTTCGGCAAACAGTGAGCAAGCACATCCTGAATGTACGTCAGGTGCGACTTGCTAGACGTCTTCAAACGCGAGGCAAGTTCTTGGGGCCACGCTGGCAGCCTGCAGGTTGGCCAAACAGCTCGCGAAGTTTCGTCTTACATACGCTCCAGCTTGTGAGCTCCTCTTCGTTGTCATCGAACCAGGCCTTCGCAGTTCCCATTAGATAAAATATTACGTTCGGCAGCATCGAGGTCGGGTACAAGCTGTAATGTGCGCGTACGCACTCATACAGTCGAATCCAGTCGTCGACGTCGTCGCAAAAGGTCCCAGGATCACGGGGTGAAGCCAGGATGAGGGCTGGCATGGCGGTCTACGCTGACGCACTTTCACCGCCGGAAGACATGTCGAGAATGGTGACTTATCGACCATTGCTTAGCTCGGTCTTGCCTCAGAGCCTCCGCGCCTCAACCATTATGGTACGTGGAGGCGGACACAACAGGGAAACATATTTACACTATATTTACGCGGAAAGCAAGCACTGAACCATATGGTCGTATGCGCGCGTCAGATCAAACGCTTCTTCCTTCTTCATCGACGATCCTCTAGAGGAATATTACCGTAAGAATATGATAAGATCCTTATATAGAATTGAGCTCTCGATCTAAAGTTAAAGCTACATGAATCAAGAGAGCGCTGCTCTTCTGTTAAGCTTGGTCGGCTTGCGACGTAATATCCTGCCAAATTTTGGCAATTTTTGTCGTAAAATACCTCTCGCAAAATAAGTCAAGTTCTATTGAGTGGTAGTGTACTTATGGATAAAAAAATAGCTGAATCACTCAACACTTTTTTCAAAGTGTTTTTATCGATGCCATGTTCTTCGATGTCAAATTCAACTGCCTAAGTAATCCAAGATAATGAAAACAAAAATTGCGCTAGTACACCTATTGAAGGCGTTACTAAACTTATTTTGCGCTTAGATATTAGGAGATCGCCGGGATCGGAAAGAACTTACCAATGCGTTCCTTAAAAGATAGCGGTACAAGTGGCTCATGTTCTAGGAATAACTTTCCTGAATTCTATCGATACAGCCATGCTTTCTGACGACTCGCGTATAAGAAGAGCTATACCTGATCTTAAATAAGGCTCCTCATTACAGATATATAATTATCGTCCCATATCCCTAATTTCTCGTTCCTATAAAATGCCTGAGCATATATTAGCAAGACACATAGATGGCTTTTTGTTGCAAAGAAACATAACTGATGCACAACACGGTTTCCGGCATGGATACTTCAAAGTAACGCAAGTAATCAGAACAGTTCCGGAGTTTTCCAAGGTTTTTGATCAATGCAGCCAGATTGACCTTGCACTACTAGACTTCTCGAAGGCATTTCATAGGGTTATGCATTCAATGTTAATAGTAAACTGAAAGAAATTGGTTTGCCCTCGCATATTATTAACTGGGTTAACGCACATCTGCATCCAACCGTAACCAGTACGTTAGCGTTGCCAGATCGTCTTCGCAGTCTTTGGATGTATGCTCAGGCGTTCCGCAGGGGTCTGCTTTGAGACCACTATAGTTTATTATTTTCATTGCTGTTATTGTGGTCTTTAAAAAAATTATGTGGTTTACGTGCCAAAACCATGCTTTCCTAATCAGGCACGCCGCACGCGAAAGGCGAAGGTTGTGCGATCGTTCCCCACCTGCGGCAAGTTGCTTTTTCATGCACTTTCATCTCCATTAATTTATCGTTTCTTTATTTTATTTACTAAGCACAAGCAATTTCCCCTATGTTGTCCTTGGTGTGAGTGTTTGTTGGCTTCTTATGATATGACTAATACAAATCGGGCCCCTCGGTTAACCCCCTTCCTTCTCGTTCATCCCGTCGTAGCCATCCAAAGGCTGTTTATCCCCCTCCCAGCTCGCACCACCGTTCATCTTAACTCTTTCTTCATCCAAACAGCGAAAGACTGGAATCATCTACCTGCTGAAACGGTGCGCCACTTTAGTCGTTCATCGTTCAAGGCAATCATTGAATATATTACCTAAATATGTACACCCCTCATGTAAAATCCCAAATGGGGTATTTGAGGTATAAATAAGTAAATAAATAAATAAATAAATAAATTGACAGACTAATGTGCTATACGGGAAATGGTAATTGACCATCAAAGGACTGTGCACGTGTGCATCACAATAAACATAGCAAACTTTCCTTTGATGGGCATGTAAAGAACAACCCCTTTAAAGAGCTTTAGTAATGCTAATATTTAAGGCTGAAATTACCTTCCAGTCTTAACTGGTCTACCCATGTGAAGAACATATGCTCTACAGCTCCCCCAAAATTAGGCATTTTAAAACACAGGTTGCATGAATCTTCCCCCTCTTTAAGATTTATGACATAAAAAAGTTTATTGGACCCTATTTGGGATGCGGAAGTGGTATTTGGGACTCTTTTGCTCAAGAAAACGCAGTAAAACTTGAAAAAGTGCAAAGATTAGCCGTCCGCTACGTTTACAAACATTTCAAATATCTTGGCTCACCTTCGGCGATGTTGCAATTGGCTGAACTTGAACAACTTTCTCAAAGGAGAAAAACATCGCGTTTGAATTTCTTAGCTTCTCTTTATTTTCGTAAACTGGGAATAAAACCTTACGACTACCTGGAGAAGCACGCTGGTCAAGCCTCACGTCATAAACTCCGTCATTACATCAAGCCTGTATCGAAAGGACTAACTTGTTTATATGTTCATTCTTCCTGCTTAGAGTTGCAGAGTGGAATTCATTACCATCAACTTCTCCCTCATTACATAATACTTTGCGATTTGTTAACATGGATATTTTCTTTTTTTGTTTGCACCCTCTCCTTTTTGGAATATTCCCCGTTGTACTGTACGAAATAAAAATAAAATAAATAGTATGGAGTATTCAGCGGTATAGAACATACGCAGTCACTCAAGTCTGTCCAGAATCGGACGGTAAGATTCACTTACTTTCACTATTAGTTCATCATCAATGTTACTACGCAAAAAGTAAGTTTACCTTATATCGCTAGACTTGCGCAAGTTCCACCATTTTATCATCAAGAGCTGGGCTCTTGTCATCACGTATAAACCAAAATATAACCTTTTTTTTTTTTCAGAACGTATAGTCAGCGTCAAAAGCTTACGCATTGCGGAATTTAAAAAAAAAAGGTTTATATTTCTACCCCCGAGGTACGCAGCGTGGTATTCAGATCTACAGTGTGTACTGGTGAAGTGTAAACAACATTTTTGCGTACTTTTACTGGTTATGAACCTAGCTGCGTTTAAAATAAACTTATTCGCAGTACCTCGGCCGCGTAAACTTTTGATGGCGACTGTGCCAGTGAGCATTAGTGTATTCTTCATTCTGCTCACTATTCTTTAAATGAATGACCTTCCAGCCAACGTAATACAATGCTTACACCTGGCTAATATTCAGGACAGCCGTCGCAAAATTGATGTATTAAGTATAACAATTGAACTCTAATGTATTGCATAATTATCAGCACAAATTAGGTATAACAAATATGTGAACAAATGAAGGATGATAAAAAAGTCAATGAACTTTAACTCAAATGTCAGGACTACTTCAAAACTTTGCCTGTCTTCTTGTGTACCTATCTAAGCTTCCGGGGAAACTGAAGTTCTATGGCGAAATCGACATGTGTTGCGGCGCCACGGCAGAAGAGGGAATGTGTGGCTTAGTGAGACCATATGAAAGACTTAGCTGTCATTTTGCTACTCACGTGCGACGAACGATACCTTAAATTTTTATTTAGAGTCAGTGAATAAAATTATAAATGGTGCTCAGTGGGCACTGGTGTGAAGATTATAAAACTACGGTGTCGATATGGGTCGTAAACGATTCTAATAAAGGAACATTTCTAGCAATGCCTGAATGCCCTTTCTAATGTTTCTTCAATTGTTCAGACAGGTCAAATTTAGGGTAGAAGAAAATTCTCACATAATAACGGAAGAATTGCACCTAGTAATTATATGCTCTGAGCCGACTCATGAATAGAGTGAGTTAAGAACTGAACAGCAGCATGCTATAGCATCTGTGGCAAGGTCTTCTTGCGCAACATTATGCGCATAACTCAAGAAGAGTCTGCGGTTGGAATCGTTGTCTCTTCTTACACGACAGGCGACACTAACACGTCCCTGTGTCTTTTTGCATAAAATTTCCACTACTTCTCTTTGTACATCATGGTAAAAAAAATGAAGACCTTTACTATTTCTGTAATTTCGTCAAGCTATATGGAAATGCGTCGAATGATAAGACACGCGCGCTGCATATTGCAGGCATATGTTTTATTGTTTTCGATGCACCAATTTGTGCTAAGCAAACAAACATCTACAATGATTCAGACAGCTTTCATTTGCACCCAAGATAAAGTACGCAAAAATACTGCGTTGATAAATTGCAAATGTACTCCGTCAGATAGCACTAACTATAGTCCTATGTACGAATACTACGTCTGCGACCCCTGGAGATTTTGCTACATTTGTGTCTTTTAGTTGTAGATACTGGACACTAATTACTTTTCTCGTACGTTTCAAGCAGCACAAGAGTCGCATAAACAAGCCTTTTTCAAGGCACAGCTGTAGAGGCAGAAATGTTTTTTTAGTAGTATCTTTATAAATCTTCGCGTTAAGAAAGAAATGGAGTTTCAAAATGCGTTATCGGTATTTATTGTCAAAATACGTTATACTTAAAGTGCAAAAGAAGTTTGCAAGCACGTTCGCATGCTCACAAAACCAGCCACCTATTTTTTGTACGAGAAATTCTAGTGCGGATAGAAAGAAACAAAACAAGAACCGTAACTCAATGACCTACATTTTGTAATATCCCATCTGACGGAGAACTGCCAGACTAAGCAGCGACAAAGTCATTAAAAAAAAGCAAGGCGCAGCTGGAGCCGAACCTGCTAACTCGCACTCGCGGCACCAGCGCCTTCCACCTGTCGCTCAGAGCGCTCGCCTATCCCATCGGCCGGCTCCGACTGGCAAAAGCTAGGTTTATATATCTACCGCAATAAATTCCGCGACCTTTTATGAAAAGTTCTATCTTGCAACAACATCTTTTTTGCCATTTCACAAGCTACTACTGCAACCAGCTGAACGCTGAGTCATTGAAGTTGATAAATCCCTGTGAATTGGCCAATGGCTGCAATAATTTCATCGCAAATCGCTTTTTACTAGCCAAAAAAGCCTCCAAAATTTTGAACGTTTCCATAGACTCCCGCGCTTCAAATTTCGCCCGCAATTTGGAACATGTTTACGGCCGTAAGTAACGGTACCGCTTGCATGGGATATCAGGCTAAGCGATTACAGCCTATTTGTATGAGCACATTTGCGACGATGGCTTATATTATTAGTTATTCGTGAGAAATAACGCTCTCCCTTAGAAAACGAGCACGTTTGCAGGGGCGTTCGCTAGAGTCGCTGTTCAGTGATGTCCCTAATTCCTTCATGCATCCTATATGGCGGTTATGAGAGCATGTAGGTGCGCTCAACAACAAAAAAAAAACTGCCATTAGCATGGTCTTCAGCATGATTACCTTAAAAAACTGCCATTCAGAGTACTATGATATTCTTACGTAGGATACCTCCACCAGATATGTTACATAAGAGGACGCAGACGAAAAGCTATGTACAAATTTAGTTACAAGAAAACACGCCGCACTGGGCCAAGACGCAACAGCCTGCGCTAGCGTCTAATCGTCGTGGTCGTCTTCACACTGCTCGCCTCTTCGTCATCGCAAATACTGTTCCGTAGCAATATGATGTCATCATACGGCTTTCATTATGTTATTTTTGCACCAACGCGTGTTACACCAAATTCGTCGTCTTGTGTTGACTATATTTTATGCAACTTTGACACTGAAAGCAGTTGGTGTGGCGTTTAGGACGCAAACATAAGTGATCACTACTCTACTATAATTTTATTCACAGTCACAGAGGTTCAGTACAACAACCTTAGGCGCACTCATTATCGTTCCAGCTCTTCGCGAACGTTTGCAGGGCACTGCATTCATTCATTCAACAGAACCCTTACATTCCGCTGAATTATCTGCCCCAGATGTGAATGCCATTTATTCTGAACTAAACAAAACCTTAAGTGAGGCAATAGTGCTGTCCACAGCAACTCATGAGATGATATATTACAGAATACCAATTTTTCATGGATGAACAAACATATATTAGAACAAATTAGGAAGCAAGACTTTTGCCTTACAAACGTAAAAATGTACAGCAATAATAACTAATACCTACAGCAATACAGAGTGACTCATAATAAGGTAACAGCGCTCCTTTGAGTAAGAAAAAAGGAATACTACAGAAACTTAATAAGTAAAAATTTGGTTAAGGCATGAATAACACGGTCTATTATAAACTCTGTTCTTATACCCCCTGCAAACTCTTACAGCATGCCAGACTTCGAAGCTTTCGGAGTGTCATTTAACACCCTTGTTTTGACGTTTAATATCTATTTTTGCACAGCAGGTTCACGGGTAATGGCTATGGCTTTCAACGAACAATACATTGCATACCCTCCTTCCAATCTTAACACATTTAAATTCATGGATATAACAGCTAGAGAAATTGTAACTCTAGTTAGCGTTATGCCAGTCTAATTTTCAGTTGATTATAAAAGCATACCTTCTTTGGCGCATAAGGAATACATCAATACCATTTGTGTACCTTTAGAAAAAAATATTGGCCTGATCATTTTATACATCTACATATCCGGACATTCTTAAGTTATCGAAGTTAATGCCCATTCACAAAGCTGGTGATAAAAAGTCGCAGGCCTGAGCTGTACAAACACCGCACTCACAGCATAAGCTGGAGGAGCGGCTTCATAGCAGCTTCATTTTCGGCAACAGGCACTACAGGGTTTTCGCGGCGAAGTCTCTTCGCGTCGTTTTCTTGAGAACGATCTGAACCGACCGCCCGACGTCGACGGCGAGCTGCGGCTTGTCCTGCTCTCTGCACAGTGGTCTGCTAAGCCCGATGTCGCCTGGTCGCAGCCGCGCGCGTTGCTCTGGAATTGGCTTCTTCAGCAGCGGTTCGTACCTTGTGAGGAGGTGCCGTAACGTGCACCGAAGAGTAACCACAGGTATCCGACTACGCGGCGCAGGCGTCAGGTCCCTTGACCCGTGGCATAATACGTTGCTGTTGTTGATGATGATGATCATGATGATGATGATGATGGTTTATTTTCATCCCCTTCAAGAAGGAGTGGTGGCAAATAGTCCTATCCTGCTTGAGTTAACCAAGTCCGGCTACATGCAGCATGTAAGCGCTATATGAAACTGCTACATACCAGGACCAGGTGGAATAAACGGAACTGCAATACAAAGTTTGTACGTATCGAAGCTTGGTGCGTATGTGTCATCACGTGTCAAATTGCACGATACGATGCTAATGGTGATGATGATTTCTTGGCATTTCCTGTGAAACGGCACGGTGACAAAGATGATAACTTAAGAATGTCTGGATACGTATATATGTAAAATCATAAGGTAAATATTTGTTTCTACAGGCACACAAAGCATATCGATGCTCCTTGAGAGCCAAAGAAGGTATGTAGCCTGCTTAAATAATCAGATAGGCCATACATGTTTTTCAGTACATTAATGCTTATACATCTTCATAATCTTTTTATTCTTCAACACGTCTCCATCTACCTTGTACCGCTACCTAGGCAACTACTACATGGCGTGCCACCTGGTGTAATAATATGCAACTTCAATGCAAAGGGCGCACGTAGACACGCTACGCGGCGTGCATCTGACATCGTGAGGAAAGTGGCAAGATACGATGCTAATGAAGAAGATGATGATGGCGATGACGATTTATTGACATCCCTTTTGAAACAAGGCAGTGACAACCATTAATTAACCTAGTCTGCTTGTAATCAGGTAGGCCATACATGTTTTTTATATAAGTATGACGGAGGCCTGGGATCTTTTTCTTCCTCAAGCGAATCCATCCATTTCTTGGTCAATCCCCCATATTACGTAGGAGCCTGGCGGTAGCGGCTACGGACACTGGCGGCGGGGGTGGTCAACATCGCCGATCGAAACGGCTGTTGGAATGAGCCAATGACAGTTTACGCTTTAAAACGAGTTTACTTGTAATATCGTCATATTGTGCGTGGTATTATTCTCTGGAGTTGTTTATATATTAAATAGGGCGCCCTTGGTTCCAAGGGTAGAGTGCAAGCTTTAAAAGTAATTATTCCAAATAAACCTAAGAATTATATGGCAATTTGCTAGCGGCGATTTTCTGTCCAAATTTTCATGGTTGTCGTACAGGAAATCACAGCGTGAAGAGATCCAGCTGAAAAAGAAAATAAAAAGAAAGCAGTGCTTGCATTCAGCTTGCTTAAAGGATCCCTCACTAGGCCACGCAGCAAATTTCGCTTATACGCTGGAAGTTGTTACGTGCACTTTAGGGAGGATTCTACCGCAATAATTTTTTCAAATGGTTTCATCAATTGCCGGTATAGAGATATTTCAGTGCCGCGAACCCATGGTTTCAGGAGACGAGCGCCACTTCCAGAAGCAACGGCCTTTCCACTTGCCCCGTCTAGCCTCCGCAAGCGAGATGCTTTCCCTGCGACCTGCCGTACCGTGACGTATGCGTTAAGCATACGTCAGGGGCCCCACCTTCATCCTTCCCCCTCGTTTCTTTGCAGCACGGCGCACTTCCGCTGACGGTATCGCGCGCGAGCTCTTGCCTCTGTCCCGTTTCGCATAGCGCACGGTTTTGTGCGCTATGCACGAGAGCGCATAACAAGCGCTATAAGTCGGTGCCATGCGAATACTGAGCCAGACACAAGCTGTTCATAGAGCGTGCTCGCGCGCTGAAACACGGTAGAAAATGACGGTATCACTGTCTGCGCGCCCGACTGCACGACGTGAGAGTAAGCGAACAAAACGGAAGTACGTCTTCCTTGCTGCAGTGCGAAGTAAAACAAAAACACGCAGACATTCGGTCTGTGCGTTTTATTACTTCGCTAAACTTCAATTACTCTACTGAGGTATCAACTCCTACAAATAACAGATGTTACCCTGAATAATTCTCGAAATAACGCGCCACCATGAGCGACATCACACCACTGCCATGTACGTAGGTGCACTTTTGCGATATGCGTCGACTCTCCGGCTGTGAGCGCGGCACACGGGAGGAGGACAAACGGTGTTGGGTTTGAAATTTCAGCTATTTCCACGGCGCGTAGTGATGTAATGCTTAGCAGACACGATCTTTAGCGCGCAATGTATGCACGGTGCTTGTCAACTCAAAATGGCCAAAACTGGTGAGGGGCCCTCAAAAGCATAACTTTAGAGGGTGAAAAGAAGTAGGTTCTCCCCAAAAAACGCCGTGGCTACTAGTTTACCCTTATCCATCAAAATGACTGGAAGAACCTTGACAACGTCCGTGTCTGCTGTGGCCGCTTCATTAAAATTAAAACAAAAGCACATCAGCACGTTATAGAAAAAGCATGTTTTACTATCCAATATCAGCAAGCAGTGGCGCAAGTTACTCTCCAGGCAGCAGTTTTCCATAACTGTTTACGTACGCTGCTCGCTCTTCGCGCTTGCCTCACTCTCTCACTTTATAGTTCTGTTGCCTGCGTAGCTTAACCGTGTACCTTAAAGGGAAGATAAAATTTTGCTTTGCATTACGTATTCCGAAGCATGGTTGATTTGAGGACTTCATTACAATGTTTCATGTTACCGAATACAACGGTTGTGACACCTATACGAGTGATCACCTGTGCGAAGGTGCTCCCACTGTCGCCACATTGCACAATCTTCTTCAACGAGCCGTTTGTAATGCAGCTACGTGCTTCCAATAATTTATAGGTACTGCTTTGCTGCGAGGTTAGGTAACACGTTGACAAGAATAAATAATCAGCTATATCTCATTACGCCCAGGTTGGCAGAAACTATACGCGTCTGACGCCTGTAAGGCTTCACGCTGACGCCAGATTTTGACCATTGTCACGTAACGTGTCCACGTAGTACTGACAAAACCATCGAGATACTCGGAGCAAAACTCGAAACACTCGCCTTTTGGCGTACCCACGCCTAATGTATCAAGCACGCCAGCCGCAATGCGCTTGGTACTTCACAGAGAAACAAGGAGCGATAGACATGATATCTAGTAATGGCGACCGCATGGGCGAAACTGGCGAACGCGATGCCACGTCACGTGCAAACTTTGTACAGTTAGTCTAGCATAGCGAAGCTGCTGAGGGGAGATAGGCAGCAGTTCTTGTGCGGTGAAAGCTGTCACTGATTTTCGGAAGTATATGGTCTCTTATCTCTCCTGTCTGCGTTTCAGGCAAGTAGGTAGATAGCACCAGCCTTAAACAACAACATACTATGCTTTCCATTAAGCTGGACTTGCTCCTTAAGAGAGTCAGGCAAAAAGTTGCCAGCATCGTCACTTCTGGAAAAGCGCCTGGCCTGTGGTTCGAGGTGTCTCTGGATGGTGCTACGTGTTTCTCATACAGTACACCCAAGTGAGATGAGCTCCTCCGGCACCTTCGTCACGCAGTGATGGCAATGGTGTGATAGTCTGATCCTTCCTCTGAAACACATTCAAGGTGTGAAGCTCCAGCACGTGATAAACGTGCTGGCTCGAAGCTCATGCACGATAGTGTCAGAGCAGCCGATCGATCTTCGGCTTTCGAAACGCGTTCCGCCTTCAGCTCACACTTATCGCATGTCCAATGCAGCACAAATAATGCAGGTAACGCTGGAATGTGTGTTGTGTGCTCTATAGTGTTTGTGTGTGCGTGCGTATCTGCGAGCACGTCCGCGAGGGTGCGTGCGTGCGTGCAATGACGCGCGTCTGCTTGCGTGCACATGTACAGCCGACTAAAAAAGTTTACGGATCGTGGGATTTCCGAAAACGTTCAATTCTCGAGCAGCCTATATAGCAGTAGACTGTAAAATTGTACGTGGCAATGTTGTTAGCATATCCTATGTCTATAGGTCCGAAATGCAAATGTTCAGCTTTTTCCGAGATCTCGTGCCCCGCAATACTTTGTCGTCGGGTGTGCATGCCTATGCTTAAGACACTTTTGCCGTTCTTGCTAGTATAATATTACGCGATCCGCGGACGCACCCCACTATGCGTCACATCAGAGGCATGTCGGTGCCTCTGGTTTTAAACAGACTGTCGCTGCTATCTTTGCGAGCTTCCGCTCATTCTTCAGTGATGCTGCACGTACTCGTCTCTTGTCGTAGGCATGGATCCTGTTTTTGGGAGCACTTCGTCTAATCATCGACATTCTGCTGGCATACTACAGCTTCGGTCTCTCATGCATACTTGAACTTTTTGGCTACAAATGATTTAATGATTTCTATCCTTGCTGCATTCGGTGTTATTTTGTTTAATAGGAAACTTTCATGCGCGTTCTTCAGTCGGGCACTTCGGGACTGTGTTCCTTGAACATAGTGATCTACCGCTCTTAGCCTAGTCATTTCATTTATCTTACTTGCGGTATAAATATGTACTGTTTTGACTTATTTGTGAAGACCCTAGCCAGTATATGTCCAAATGCCTAATTACGCGAGAGTACACTTGCAATCACCTTTATATTTATTGTGTATACGGCTTTGTGTCGTCCAGTCTTATGCCTCTGGTGTGCGGTGTGTGATTTGCATACTACAGACTCCTCACGGCGGCTCTTAGCGCCGCGTCGCCTTAACTTGAGTGAAGTGTGCTCGACCTTCCCTCCAAAGTCAGCCGGGAACTAAGCAACAAATATCATCAGATTGTGTCGTACGTACATTCACGTGAGGAAACAACGTGAATAAGTATGTTGTAGAGCATTACTTAGTGCACCAGTCACCGTAATAATTTCGTGAGCGAGTGTTCCATTTCTTTCCCATTTATTTTCGTGTAGTACCGCTAGTGGCAGTGATAAGTGCAATTTCATGAGCATAAACATTTTTAATTATTTCCTGTTCGTGTCACATTGCAAATCCCTAGCAGAGAAACGTACCACCACTGCTAGATTCTTCTCCGTGTCATTTCTTTTCCATCTTTCTGAAAACCAAAGCAAAACTCGGCCCGCATCTACCGTTTCAATCTTTACCCACTATCTTGTACCACAACCACGGCGAATACAGAAGTGAAATTCGTCATGAAAATTTGACAGGCTGCGCCGCCAAACCTTAAGTCTGTGTCATTGTGTTTTATTTGCGAACTTTCTCTTGCATTTTTTGTGGAAGCCCGAACACACTCGTTTTCAGCAACCCTAAACGAACACTAAACAAATATATACGTAAGCAAGGTGATGCATACACAACGGTAGTAAACAGGAGCTGCCGCTGCGGTTGACGCCGCGGCATTTTCAACTGCATTTATTTCCTTGCCTACAAGGCGGGGCAGCTGCGCCACAGTACCCAAAATAAACTGGAACGCTTTAACATTTCCTCCTCTCTCGCACCCTTTGGCACCTGAGACCTCCATTTCACCGTCGCTTATTTTCTCTCTCTCTTTCTCTTTTTGACGAGAAAGAGAAAGAGAGAGAAACACAGCGAACTATCTGGAAACTGGAGATAGCGCGTTGCACTGCGTTGCTTCTTTTCCAGCAATGTCATTGTTGGGCTCTCTGAATTTCAGCTCTTTTCAGGGATGAACTCTTCACTTTCTTTGACCTTTTCGGGATCTGTTACGCTCCTTGGCACGCTATGCTTTTCTTCTCTATACAATCGTAGTAGGAGTAGGCATCATTGTCGCAGAGTGTCAGCAGTGAGTAGATCGCCGAAGATCTTCTGAAGTTTGGAGAGGCGATCCCGCGTTCATTTCTTGCTTCAGTCATGAAAACTTTATTGACGACGGTACGAGAAAAACGCAAGAAGCAGGGAAGTGGTCAACAAGGTATAGTTCTAAAGGAAAGGTTTAGAGTATGAGGGAGCAGCCAGCCAGTTGATACAAATGAAATGATTGTAGGCCACTTGTTTGCTTTATAACTAGTCATCCATGATAGCCAAATGCGATAATTCAGTATATAATGTTAAGAAAGGTGTTTATTTACAGGGTGAAACGAGGTCCAGGAGGAAGCGCCACGCAAGGCCCGGCTGGCGCACAGTACCCCCGAGCCAACGCGCGCACACCCTACTTCCTCTTTCTATGCCTCAGTCGCGCATTGCTGCTACAATACATAGAAACGAGAACAAAGGGAACCGAGGGGCCCAATTTTTATTGATCATATCAGAAGAAGGCAACAAAGACGCCAAGGACAACACAGAGGAAGTTACTTGTACTCACTAATTGAATTAAAGAAACTTTAGATTAATGGAAATCAAAGTGGATTAAAAAGACATCTGATCACAGGTTGGATATGGACACAAGTCTTCGCATTACGCGCTATGCTCTTACTAACTGAGCTACCGCGGTGCCATTTTCCCATCCATTTTCTGAGGTATTTATGTTTTTACTTCTAGAACTAACCTTGAGAGTCTTAGACAGCACCACCACTCAAAAACATAGGCG
Source organism: Dermacentor andersoni (assembly GCF_023375885.2). NCBI lineage: Eukaryota > Metazoa > Arthropoda > Arachnida > Ixodida > Ixodidae > Dermacentor > Dermacentor andersoni. Next base: position 92,261,283 of record NC_092816.1, on the reverse strand, counting down.
GCAGATGCCGAGCATCCTTTCTGCCGCAGGCGTCACGAGTACGTCATCTATATGGGTGACACCAACTGGTCAATAAACCCACGCAGCTACCTGAAAGCTTCAATGTTGGTGGATTCTTAGACCTTCCTAATGTTACAGTATGTGCGTGGGTTTATTGCGTGGTAGCATGTGTGTTCATCCTGCTGCTACCGGCCTACGCGGCATCATTTAAGAGGAGTTGGCCTCCCTGAAGAGCGCCATTCGACTAACCACTTTTTCTTGCCTGCCAACGCCATTGTACGCCCACTTTGCTGCAATGCCAGCCGTATCTCCTAGCGCCACTACGCCTGTGCGGGTTCAAGAATATCTAGCACCTATACTTGCACGAACTCCCAATTCACCTGATTGCTCTGCCTGGCGTCAGTCGCGCCCGACATGCTACTATTGCGGCATACGAAGGCACATCTCCCGCTTTTTCAGACGCCAACAACAACACCAACGACGCGGCTACAATGCATTTGAGCGCGATGCGCTTTCTCCTCCTAGGTCATACAACTGACTTTGATAATCCGTCCTGTCACCGATCTCCATCTCCAGCCGGCTTCTCTAACACGCCATCGAGTTCTCCGTACCTCGAGACACCGCGCCCCTTAGCCATTCCGATACTCCATTTCTCCGCGTCGACCGGCTTCTCAGCTCCCTGTCCAGCGCCTGTCCAGCTCAGTTCTTGGAGGGAAAGCTGCAGGTTCGCGAAATGTTATAGTTCTTCTGAGCGCCCGTCAAACATGATATCGGTGTCTGTGGAAGGTGTGCGGTTATTGGCGTTGGTTGACACGGGAGCTACTATTTCTGTTATGAGTGTGGATTTGTGCTCTGGCCTGAAAAAAACGAAAGCGTCTTACATTGGACCATCCCTGCGTGGAGATGATGACGCAATTATTCGAGCCACCACACAAAGTACTGCACGCGTCAACATTGATGGTCTCCGTCACACCCTTCAGCTTGCTATATTATTCCCGTACGCTCACGAACTCATTTCACGGTGGGACTTTCTCTCGTCCGCGTCCGCTTTAACTTCCTGCCATCAGCGCATCGTACAAATGACCGTGACCGACCATTCTGCCGATGTCAACGAAGGACAATTGCCTTTCTTTGCCGATTCTGTGCTCCCTCCTGGCCACGAGCAACTTCTTACCCTCTCGTTCCCCGACATCACTGACGGCGATGTGTTTCTCACTCCATACCGCCGTTGGCTTTCCCGTGGGCTTGTTTTTGCTTCAAGCCTGGTGCGTTTCAAAGATGGTTGTGCGTTCCCCACCGCTGTGAATAAAACCCAAGAGACTATTCTTCTACCTCAAGGTACCACTGTCACTTGCTGCGCGGACACTCAACCAGTCTCCGTTTTCCCCTTGCTGCTTCTCAAGCTCCCCCTTGGCTGGACAAATATGCTACTTCGTCCGCCATTGCTTCCGCAATAAGCGCTGTACTTACTTTTCCACGGACTCAGGCATTGCTAGATTTGCTCACGAAACGCCAGGCATCATTTGAGGCAAACTCGTCTTTATTCGGACAGACTTCCGTCGCATTGACACCAATGGAAAAACTATTGCTCGCCGTCGTCCCAACCGCGTCTCCTTAGACGAGCACCAAATCATCGAACAAAACATCGCCGACATGCTGGAAAAGAACATCCTACGCTAGCCTGCATGTTCTTGGTAATCATCCGTCGTTTAATACAAAAAAAGACAGATTGGTACGTTTTTGTGTTGATTACCGCGCATTAAGTAAGATCTCCTGCAAGAACGTCTATCAGATGCCACATATCTATGACGCACTTGATTCTTTGCGAGAGGCGCAATACTTCTCCGGTCTAGACCTTCATTCGGGATATTGGCAGATTCCAATGCATGAAGCTGACAAAGAAAACGCCAAGCCTTTTCTATTCCATATGGCCTTCACGAATTCAATTAAATGCATTTCGGCCTATGTAATGCTCCCGCCATTTTGAAAGAATGCTCGACACTGTTATTCCTGGCGTCAAGTGGAAAACCTGCCTATATTCTCCCGACGACGCTGTCGTCGCTGCGTCAACTCTCCCCGAGCCTTTACGAGGTGTCGACGAAGTGCTCGCATGCCTCGGAAGTACTGGTCTTCAAATAAACGTCAAGACGTGCCGCTGCGCTATCACAGACATTAAAGTTCTGCGCCATCTGGTAAACAATATGGCGTTCAAGCTGATCCAGATCAGATTTCAACAGTGCTCAACTTTCAACTCCCACTTTGTGCAAAAGAACTGCTTAGTTTTCTCGGTATCGCATTACACTTCCGAAGCTTCATCCAGAACTTTGCCACTATTGCCGCACCCCTCCATGGACTTCTTGGCACTGCTAGTTCATTCCAGTGGTGCGATCGGTGCGAAGCCACTTTTCAGGAACCTAACCGTGCCTTGACTTTCCCACCCATCCTTTGTAATTTGATGGTAACGCACCCACTCTACTGCATACTGAACGTTAGCGGCCAATGGATTGGCGCCGTGCTGCGGCAGTGCGACCGCGTTTCTCGCGAGAAAGTCATCGCATATGCAAGCCGTGTTTTGACGCCCGCGAAAAAGTATGCACTCACTGAACAGGAGTGCCTGGCTTTTGTATGGTCCGTGCAAAAAGTTTGTGTATACCTCCACGTCGACATTTCACTGTTGCTACCGATCATTATGCCTCATGCTGGTTGTCAACGATAAAAAACTTGCAAGGACGCCTTGGCCACTGGATCCTCAGATTACAAGTATGATTTCGATGTGGTTTATAAGACCGGAAGGAAGAACCAAGACGCCAACGCACTTTCTCACTGCCCACTACCGCCATCGTTTGGTGTCAACTTGGCCGCGCGCACGTCACGTCTTCAGTTTTACCTATCGCTTCCCTGACCCAGTTGCCATACAGCCGCCTTTGTGTGTTTTCCACTAACCAGCGCACTGATCCTTACTCCCACGATATCACAGATCACCTCAATGGTGTTTTAATCCCACCAAAGACCAAGCTTCGAAGACAGATCAAACTCTTCAAATTAGAGGACGATGTTCTCTGCCGCTACGTTTTTTTTACCCGA